>NC_046659.1:120453944-120458099 GCF_010883055.1 Belonocnema kinseyi | reverse complement strand
GAGCTCCAAGGAGATTATGTTGAAAAATAAAAAAAAATTTACCCAAAAAAAATTGTTTTTATACTTCATTCTAAGGACTTATTGAACTACCCTCGTAACATGGCATGTTACGTCAGCAATTAAATTTTATAACAAAATTATGAAACAATTTCATACTTCAAAGGATTATGCAATTTGGACCATAACGAATAAACCAAAACCAAAAATCCTATTGTATTCTGAAAAAAAAACAAAAAAATAAAATTTTCAGAAAAGAATAAAAAAGAGGAAAGAAAAATGAGAAGGCAGCCAATCACATCCATGAAGGGGATTTCTAATTTGGATTTTGGTGTAATTTAAATTTCGTAAATTTTGGATTATTCATTAATGATTATGTTCATATTAATAGAAAATATAAACTCAATTATTAACTTATAATAAAAAATATACTAACGTTATAGTAACTTCATTCAGTAGTAGAGAAGTACCAGTCAACTTCTTGCACTTCACGTTTGCCGCGAAAACAACGTTTTGAAGTATATAAGATTCCAAAAACAAAAACAATGTTCGCCAGCCTTCACTCTCTTTCAGCTTACATTGTGTCTGCACAAGGTGGTGAGGTCACAGAATAAAGTAATGATAAAATTTGTTGCAGAACATTTTTTAGAGGAAGAAAGTTTTATTCAGACAACTTCACATTTTTCAAAACACATGTATTTTCATAGCCAAACAAAAGAAAGTTTAACAGATACTTCGTTAAGGCTTATCCTGTAAAGGTAATTTTTGTTGCAGAGAATCTTTCTTTCGAAATCGATCTAGGTTTATCTTCTGTTTTTTCTGTGGTAGTTAAGAAGGTGGAAGACTGGTAGAGGAGAAGCGCTGAATCGTCTTATTGACTTCGAATTTCGATTCGATTATTATTCTTTACAGTGATCCAAAAATACTTGCGCATGCTAAAACTGAATGGCGTTTATTGGCTCTCCTTCGCGTACGTATTTAAAAGTCAAGTACAGACGCGCACCTTAGCCAATGAAAACACGTCTAACGTTCAAATACTGTCTAACATACTGACGACTCGTGTCACACGCACACAGCAGTCCAAATCGAATATCGTGACAATAGAATTTGACAATATCGTTTAGAGATTTTATATTAAGGATAATACCATGAAAAAATTTAAGAATTATAATTTTTCACCTTCTGCAAGAATACAACCTTTCATGTATAATTAACAGTAAAGGTTTTTCCTCATGCTAAAGACGAATTTCAATCCTGTTAAATATGTTTGTCTTGTATATCTTGTTGTACATGATCTTTAAATATAATAGGCAGCACATTATACTAAAATATTTTCGCCAAAAGATCAGAATTTGAGAAAATCGCAGGATGGACGGAAGATTTCTTTAAAGCTGATGAGCATTAAGATGCGGATTATAACATTGTTTTTTAATTTAGCTTTAAGTAATTCATAAATATATTATTCGAAATCTGCGAATTATAATGATTGCAACGATATTTCATTCGACTTGAAAGATTGAAAGTTGAAGAAAAAATATTCAGGTTTACGAGAAATTTTATTGAAAACGTTCCAGTATATTTTAATAAATTGCTCGATTATTTAAAACAATTTTTGAAAAATACTGTAAAAGTGAGTAAACTTCCGTTAAATCTTGCAGATTGCATTCTGGAAATTTCGTAAATATTTTAATTTTGACACGATTGCTTAAGATTTTAAAATCTTTAAAAATGCTTAAAAAGATTAAAAATTAATTATTAATAATTCACTAAACATTTTTTTGTTTTGAATGAAAATTATGTTTTTTTTGTCCTTTTTTCTTAATTATCCTTTTTAACCTAACAAAATTAAGTATTCGATGTTAGGCTGGAAATTCCTGTATTCGTTTCTTGTAGTAGGATATTAGTATTCTTCGTGACTAATAAAACTTTGTGACAATATAGTTATAAATACAAGCAAAGTGGAAACACTCAAGATCGAATTCACAGCTAGTTTATGAATATGTTTGACTATTTGTTTAACGCTTTTTTCATTCCATAACTCAAATATTTTGCCCTTTCAAATGAAAAGTTCTAAAGTTGAAGGAAAGCGCAGAAAGGGAGAAATAATAAATCTAACCGTAAGGATCAAACAAAATTTTTACTGGTAATTGAAGATATTACATGGAATTGCTAAAATAAGTTAGTAGCAACATAAAAATGACTTCATAATATTTCATCAGTAGAAAACTGGAAGTAACAATTGTGAAAATAACTATGTTGAATCTTAATTCGATTTTCCATTAAAAAAGTTTAAACAGATCAGTTTTCATATAAGGGGAATTTTACAAAGGCAAAATTTGCCCGAAAAACGAATTAGCAGGTCTTGCTTGGACAACTTTCCCAATCTTCAAAATACATTGCCACTCCGGATAGCTGGTTATCATCTAAAATTTTCCAAACATCGTCTAAATATTTTGATTCAAGATATTGCTGTCTTGCCAAAATAAAAACATTGTTCAATCTGAAAGAATATTAATACTTTTAGCTTTCTGTGGCCTGTAAATACTTTATTGCCGAAAGAATGAATGGAAGTAAAATTTGAATTTTGTATCACTATTTCAAGATATTACCCATTGTAATATATAAGTAATAATCAGTCCATATCTTACCCGTCAACTTCTTTATCATGGCAATTGAGTTGGATGGCAACATTCTTGTAGTCCGTATATAAAATCAAATGTTCTTTAGTGCCATCTACACCTTCATAATGTGTAGTATATTTTGCTTCAAATTCATCAAATGTCGCAACGCCATCCAATGTTGATTCAATGCCGCTTCTGAAATTTATAAGAATTGATAAAATATATATAAAATAATATATCAGCTAAGAGTTAATATTTTATCAAGATATGGATTCAGCATTCAGACTATGGTGTGCATCAATTTAGAAAAATATATTGTTTGGGATGACCATAGATTAAAAATATTATTTATAATAAAAATGTTGTTACTTGCACTTAAAATCTCTCTTTTTTTAACTTGTTATCTATTACGTGTAAGTTATTAAATATAAATTTCCTCACGACACGGATACTTCGGTGAGTTCAGCATTGAATGAACCATCATCGTTCTCCGTCTGGCTTCGATCAACTTCGATACATCGTGAGTACATATTACCATCATAAGCATATTTCGCTACTACGAACCAGCCTCCTAGGTACTATATAGAAAAATTATATTATGTGCAAATTACACATTTTTTTAAATCGATTTGGCAAAAATTTCCTTGTCTCAAAGATACAAATTAGGTGGGGAGATTTGAATTGAATGTCGAATCTATATTAAAAATATCTTGTCCCTTCTCAGTTGGCGTAATTCATATAATGTACGCAAACATTTGATCAAACAGAAACTTTTCTTTCATCTCTCAATAATTTTTAAACAACTGAAATTGTCATTTAAAATGTATCTATCATCTTTAAATTATCTTTCAGACACTGTCATTTCTGTCAGCTTCTACTAAATTTTGATTTATGTTTACACTTAAAAGATCAAAATCCTCCATTAATGTAATACTTGAACAAGTATCAGAATACGTAGGCGGATAGGTAGGCGGATAGTTGGGCGGATAGGTGGGCGGATAGGTGGGCGGATAGGTGGGTGGATAGTTGGGCGGATGGATGGGCGGATAGTTGGGCGGATAGTTGGGCGGATAGTTGGGCGGATAGTTGGGCGGATAGTTCGGCGGATAGGTGGGCGGATAGTTGGGCGGATAAGTGTGCTGATAGGATGGCGGAAGCGTAGGCTGATACGTAGGCGAATTCGCAGCTGTATCCATATACGCAGCCGTATCCATATACGCAGCCGTAGACTCTTGCGTAGGCGTAACCGCTGGTTTGGCTAAAGCTCCAGCGCAGAGTAGAACGAGAAATCCCACTCGAATCATTTTTTCACCTGAATAAGATTACAAATTACTAACCAAGGAGCATGTAATAAGTGGATAATTTAATTTTTTCTTAAAACTTATTCTTGCTGTTATATTAAAAAAAACTATAATCTGATACTCTTTGCACAAGTGCTGATATAGGAATCTCGGACTAAGTGGATTGTTCAATATGCTATTGAAACTAGAAGTTCAGCTTTTCGTACGCATTCTCCTGGCATTTAGTCTTTTGGGAA
>NC_046659.1:120452601-120453844 GCF_010883055.1 Belonocnema kinseyi | reverse complement strand
TTGAAAAAAAATGTCGTAAGTTTAAAACGATTTTATAAAAAATCTCATCTTGGACTCATCTTAAATAAATTACAAAGTCGCACCCATTTCATTCTTATTTTTTTGAATTTACAAGTTCCTTAAAAAATTCAACAAACTTTCAAATGTGCAAAAAAAGTATTGTTTTTTACTATAAATACCCAATTATGAATTTTTTGACAAAACTAATTGCATTTCTCAAACATTAAAACAACGTTTTTTTTTTTAATACTCGTCAACCAGAAATGTATACTAAAAAATATAAATAGAATTAATTAATATAAAATTGGAGAATAAACAAAATTTAGAAATCTGAAGGAACTCCCGTCTATATGTGATCTTCACAAATGATTTTTAAAAATCTACAAAAATAATTTCTACCGAAAACATAAATGAATGAGATATAAAAAATCAATAAATTTAAAATTCAAAAAAATATATATGTCTAAAAAATTTGAAGGTTTAAAAAAACTTCTGTTTATACATGATCTTTATAAATAATGAAAAAACTCTTATGAAAAAATGTCTACAAAAAATAATAAAACAACTTAATGCTTGAAAATCTGAAATAACTCGAGGTTATACCTGACATTCAAAAATAATAAATAAAAAATTCTACAACAAAATGTCCACAATAGAAAATAAGTAAGTTACAAAAGGAATACAAAAATTGAAAAAAAATAGACAAAATTGCCGGTATTAGTGTTATTTACAATCATATTTTTAGAACTTCTCTTAATAAAGGAAGTTATAACTGTACAAAATTAAAAAAATTAAAAATAAGAAAGCTGAAAGTTTCTAATGAAGCTAACATAACAAAAGCGATTTGAGAGGAAAAAAATGTTTAAGATAACTATCTATGCAAAAATAAATAAACAGTTATGGCATCTTTGAAATCCAGAGAAAATAAACGAAAATAAACATATTAAGCCAAAAAACAGACGACAAAAGCGTTGATTTTTGAAAACCCTACAAGATCAACCCCACAAGCTATGAAAAAGTTGAATTAATATAAAAAGTGACAAAAATTTCTAATCAATAATGTTTTGACAAGACGCGTAGTTATTCTTTTATTGCAAAAAGTAGCGTTTATATTAAAAAAATGGAATTTTTTGAAAAATGAAAATGAATGAATGAAATCTTTCGCTAACATTTGATTCTTTATTATTGAAGAATCAGCATCTTAGTTGAAATTTCTCTTTTTGGTAGATAAATTGTCTTGAAG
>NC_046659.1:120450881-120452501 GCF_010883055.1 Belonocnema kinseyi | reverse complement strand
TGAGACAAGGAAATTTTTGCCAAATCGATTTAAAAAAATGTGTAATTTGCACATAATGTAATTTTTCTATGTAGTATCTAGGACACTGGTTCGTAGTTGCGAAATATGCTTACGATGGTAACATGTACACAAAATGTTGCGAAGTAGATCGAAGCCCGACGGTGAACGAGGATGGTACAGTAGATGTAGAACTCATCCAAGTAGATGTATCGTAAGCAAATTAATATTTAATAACTAAAATATAAGAGATGACCAGTTTCCAAAAATAAGGTTTTAAGTGGAAGTAAACAACATTTTCATAAAAAAATTATATTCTTAATCTATGGTTATCTCAAACAATATTCTTTTCTAAGTTTTAGCTGATATATTATTTTATAAATATTTTATCACTTCTTATAAATTTCAGAAGCGGCATTGAAGTAACATCGGATGGCGTTGCGATATTCAATGAATATGAATCAAAATATATTACACAATATGAAGATATAGATGGCACTAAAGAACATCTGATTGTATATACGGACTACATAAATGTTGCCATCCAACTTAATTGCCATGATGAAGCAGTTGATGGGTAAGATATGGACTGATTATTACTTATATAGTACAATGGGTAAAATCTGAAAATAGTCATAAAACATTAAAATTTTATTTTCATTAATTGTTTCGGCCATAAAGTATTTGCAGACAACAGAAAGCTATATGTATTAATATTCTTTCAGATTGAACAATGTTTTTATTTTGGCAAGACAACCATATCTAGAAGCAGAATATTTCGACGATGTTTGGCAATTTCTATCGGATAGCCAGCTAGGTGGAGTGCCAATGGTTATGGAAGATTGGGAAAGTTGTCAGAGCAAGATCTGCTAATTCGTTTTTCAGGCAAATTTTGCCCTTATAAAAATTTTCCTCAGGAAAAAATTGATCTGTTTAAAATTTTTAAATGGAAAATTAAATTAAAATTTAGTATAGTTATATTTACAATTGTTACTTTCACTTTTCAAATAATGAAATCTTATGAAGTCGTTTTCAAATTTATACTTACTTATTTCAGTACTCACATGTAATATCTTCAATTATCAGTAAATATTTTGTTGGATCCTAACGGTTAGTTTTATTATTTTCCCCTTGCCGCGCTTTTCATCAACTTTCCAACTTTCTATTGAAAAGGCATAATATTTTAGTTATGAAATAAAAAAAGCATTAAAAAAACAAAATAGTCAAACATATGCATAAGCTAGCTGTGAATTCGATCTCGAGTGTTTCCACTTTGCTTGCATATCTTCAAGAAGTTTTATTAGTCACAAAGAAGATTAATATTCTACTAAAAGGAATGAATAATCGATTTTCCAGCCAAACATGGAATACTGAATTTTTTTCAGTTAAAAAAAATAATTAAAAAAGAACAGAAAACAAAAGCATAATTTCCATTGAAAACGGAAAAAATTTTTAGTAAATTATTAATAATTAATTTTTAACAAGATAAGATTTCAAAGCACTAAAAACAAAATATAGATTTTTGGGGATTTTAGACAACAAAATTAGAATCTTTTCAAGCGTTTTGAAAGATTTTAAAAGCTTAAGCAATCGTGTCAAAATTTCTGGATAAAATAAAAATTA
>NC_046659.1:120449259-120450781 GCF_010883055.1 Belonocnema kinseyi | reverse complement strand
GATACTCTTTGCACAAGAGCTGATATAGGAATCTCGGACTAAGTGGATTGTTCAATATGCTATTGAAACTAGAAGTTCAGCTTTTCGTACGCATTCTCCTGGTATTTAGTCTTTTGGGAAAGAATTTGTTTTCATTTTCACCATTTCTGTTTTACATTAATATTTTCCCACTTTTATACATAAAAAAATATTGTTCAAAAATTTGAAACTATATATACAAAATTTGAAAAATTTGAATAAAAAAAATGTTAAAAAATAAAACTTTTTCCCCAAAATTAATTTTATGTCGCAAATAAATACTCTACATGAAAAAAGCACACCTTTTCCTCTTTAGAGTAATGCATATACTCCGAGGTTTTCAGCGTTGAAAAAAATGTCGTAAGTTTAAAACGATCATCTTAAATAAATTACAAAGTCGCACCCATTTCATTCTTATTTTTGTGAATTTAGAAGTTCCTTAAAAAATTCAACAAACTTTCAAATGTACAAAAAAAGTATTGTTTTTTACTATAAATACCCAATTGTCAATTTTTTGACAAAACTAATTGTATTTCTCAAACATTAAAACAACGTTTGCTTTTTTTAATACTCGTCAACCAGAAATGTATACTAAAAAATATAAATAGAATTAATTAATATGAAATTGGAGAATAAACAAAATTTAGAAATCTGAAGGAACTCCCGTCTATATGTGATCTTCACAAATGATTTTTAAAAATCTACAAAAATAATTTCTACCGAGAACATAAATGAATGAGATATAAAAAATCAATAAATTTAAAATTCAAAAAAATATATATGCCTAAAAAATTTGAAGGTTTAAAAAAACTTCTGTTTATACATAATCTTTATAAATAATGAACTAACTCTTATGAAAAAATGTCTACAAAAAATAATAAAACAACTTAATGCTTGAAAATTTGAAATAACTCCAGGTTATACCTGACATTCAAAAATAATAAATAAAAAATTCTACAACAAAATGTCCACAATAGAAAATAAGTAAGTTACAAAAGGAATACAAAAATTAAAAAAAATAGACAAAATTGCCGGTATTAGTGTTATTTACAATCATATTTTTAGAACTCCTCTTAATAAAGGATGTTATAACTGTACAAAATTAAAAAAATTAAAAATAAGAAAGCTGAAAGTTTCTAATGAAGCTAACATAACAAAAGCGATTTGAGAGGAAAAAAATGTTTAAGATAACTATCTATGCAAAAATAAATAAACAGTTATGGCATCTTTGAAATCCAGAGAAAATAAACGAAAATAAACATATTAAGCCAAAAAACAGACGACAAAAGCATTGATTTTTGAAAACCCTACAAGATCATCATGACAACTATTTATATTTTTGAAAAGTTTCGTAGTTTTTCTTTCATTCGCAAGAAACAAAATTAAAAAATTAAATTTTGGGAAAAACCCCACAAGCTATGAAAAAGTTGAATTAATATAAAAAGTGACAAAAATTTCTAATCAATAATGTTTTGACAAGACGCGTAGTTATTTTTTTATTGCA
>NC_046659.1:120447975-120449159 GCF_010883055.1 Belonocnema kinseyi | reverse complement strand
TGCAATAAAAAAATAACTACGCGTCTTGTCAAAACATTATTGATTAGAAATTTTTGTCACTTTTTATATTAATTCAACTTTTTCATAGCTTGTGGGGTTTTTACCAAAATTTAATTTTTTAATTTTGTTTCTTACGAATGAAAGAAAAACTACGAAACTTTTCGAAAATTTAAATAGTTGTCATGATGATCTTGTAGGGTTTTCAAAAATCAACGCTTTTGTCGTCTGTTTTTTGCCTTAAAATGTTTATTTTCGTTTATTTTCTCTGGATTTCAAAGATGCCATAACTGTTTATTTATTTTTGCATAGATAGTTATCTTAAACATTTTTTCCCTCTCAAATGGCTTTTGTTATGTTAGCTTCATTAGAAACTTTCAGCTTTCTTATTTTTAATTTTTTTAATTTTGTACAGTTATAACTTCCTTTATTAAGAGAAGTTCTAAAAATATGATTGTAAATAACACTAATACCGGCAATTTTGTCTATTTTTTTGAATTTTTGTATTCCTTTTGTAACTTACTTATTTTTTATTGTGGACATTTTGTTGTAGAATCTTTTATTTATTATTTTTTAATGTCAGGTATAACCTCGAGTTATTTCAAATTTTCAAGCATTAAGTTGGTTTATTATTTTTTGTAGACATTTTTTCATAAGAGTTTTTTCATTATTTATAAAGATTATGTATAAACAGAAGTTTTTTTAAACCTTCAAATTTTTCAGGCATATATATTTTTTTGAATTTTAAATTTATTGATTTTTTATATCTCATTCATTTATGTTCTCGGTAGAAATTATTTTTGTAGATTTTTAAAAATCATTTGTGAAGATCACATATAGACGGGAGTTCCTTCAGATTTCTAAATTTTGTTTATTCTCCAATTTCATATTAATTAATTCTATTTATATTTTTTAGTATACATTTCTGGTTGACGAGTATTAAAAAAAACAAACGTTGTTTTAATGTTTGAGAAATGCAATTAGTTTTGTCAAAAAATTGACAATTGGGTATTTATAGTAAAAAACAATACTTTTTTTGCACATTTGGAAGTTTGTTGAATTTTTTAAGGAACTTGTAAATTCACAAAAATAAGAATGAAATGGGTGCGACTTTGTAATTTATTTAAGATGAGTCCAAGATGAGATTTTTTATAAAATCGTTTTAAACTTACGACATTTTTTTTCAA
>NC_046659.1:120446435-120447875 GCF_010883055.1 Belonocnema kinseyi | reverse complement strand
CGTTTCGTGCATATTTTAAAGAAAATTGGTAAGAGCAAAAATAATAGAAGGCTGCATTTTTCGTGAATTGAAATACTAGGGATCGTAGTTTTGTCTGATTTCTTGTTCAAAAACAATACATTGTGTAATCATTGTTTGAATAATAATGTGCTTCACACTATCAGTTGTGTCCATGCTTAATTTATTTTCTTTGATAAAGTTGCAGTATAATTATGCTATTGATGAAAACACTATCTTCTAATAGTCCTCATAGTCCTGTTCTCCTAATAGGAAAAATTTATGTTACATATACTTTTATGATCAACAATTACCCAAAATTGTTTCTTCTGGGATGATTAATTTAGCGATTATTGGCATTTTTAACATAAAATAATACAAACTTGTAAAACTAATTTATTCAATAAAATTTTGCATAATCAATAAATTCACAATGTAAAGCCAGCTGCTTTTGCGTATGCATTTTTAATAGCATATATTCTGCAAGGAACTTTTACCAATAAAATTAATGAAATTTGCACACAATTACTCGAAATAGCTTAAAATAGAAAAAATGGTATTTTTTATGAGTCAGCACTCTTGATCTACACAGGCGCAAAGATTAAGTTTTTCTCCGATTCAAACAGAATTTCCTAACCAACAACTTATCCTCTGGTACCACTGAAGTAGCTTTACCCAGAAATCAAGTATATGTAGAAGAGCCTTTTTCCTATAAGAGATAGGATGTTTCTTTTTTTTGTAACATTCTGACAATTTCTTCTAGTTAAATTTTGCCGCCCAAATATTTTGCTCTAAACAGCAATGGAGCGGGCGGGTAAGTGAATTAAAAAAAAGCTATTTGTAGGTTCAGAAAAGTTTATGAACCTGCATTTCCTCTAAGAAAAATGAAGTTCTTGTAAATTTTATTCAGAATCGTCAATATGAGGTGGATAGATTAAAAACTTAACATTTCCCAGAAAAAGTAGCAATAGTGTACGAATAAATGATTGTTTTGTATATCAACCTAATTTATAGTTTCCATAAATAATAAAATATGGGACTTGAGACAAATGAAAATTCTTTGTATTTTTAGTAAGCTTTTCAGGATGAAAACTTCATTTTCAAAATTCTCAGATATTTTGTTGAACAATTTCTTAGTTTTCCTGACCATTAGCATTCAAAACCAAAAAATTTTAATCTTGTTATATGCTTAAAATTGTATCTTTTATAAACGGAATCAAACAATATTTCATATAAGAAATAAAAATTTTCAAATTTACTCATTCATTTTAAACCAAAAAAAATTTTTTTACTATTGAAGATACCTTTTAGATTTTTCTTGTCTAAATTCGGAACGAAAACGTAACTCTGGTAAAATTATCCAAAAAAAGCTTTTTTCAAGCAGTTCTTTTTTTGAGGCCTAAAGTTATTGGATAAAAGAAGTAATGAACAATAGTGGATATT
>NC_046659.1:120444874-120446335 GCF_010883055.1 Belonocnema kinseyi | reverse complement strand
AAAATCTTTTCTGAAGCAGCTCGTTTCGTGCATATTTTAAAGAAAATTGGTAAGAGCAAAAATAATAGAAGGCTGCATTTTTCGTGAATTGAAATACTAGGGCTCGTAGTTTTGTCTGATTTCTTGTTCAAAAACAATACATTGTGTAATCATTGTTTGAATAATAATGTGCTTCACGCTATCAGTTGTGTCCATGCTTAATTTATTTTCTTTGATAAAGTTGCAGTATAATTATGCTATTGATGAAAACACTATCTTCTAATAGTCCTCATAGTCCTGTTCTCCTAATAGGAAAAATTTATGTTACATATACTTTTATGATCAACAATTACCCACAATTGTTTCTTCTGGGATGATTAATTTAGCGATTATTGGCATTTTTAACATAAAATAATACAAACTTATACAACCAATTTATTCAATAAAATTTTGCATAATCAATAAATTAACAATGTAAAGCCAGCTGCTTTTGCGTATGCATTTTTAATAGCATATATTCTGCAAGGAACTTTTACCAATAAAATTAATGAAATATGCACACAATTACTCGAAATAGCTTAAAATAGAAAAAATGGTATTTTTTATGAGTCAGCACTCTTGATCTATACAGACGCAAAGATTAAGTTTTTCATTGATTTAAGCAGAATTTCCTAACCAACAACTTATCCTCTGGTACCACTGAAGTAGCTTTACCCAGAAATCAAGTATATGTAGAAGAGCCTTTTTCCTATCAGAGATAGGAAGTTTCTTTTTTTTGTAACATTCTGACAATTTCTTCTAGTTAAATTTTGCCGCCTAAATATTTTGCTCTAAACAGCAATGGAGCGGGCGGGTAAGTGAATTAAAAAAAAAGCTATTTGTAGGTTCAGAAAAGTTTATGAACCTGTATTTCCTCTAAGAAAAATGAAGTTCTTGTAAATTTTATTCAGAATCGTCAATATGAGGTGGACTGATTAAAAACTTAACATTTCCCATAAAAAGTATCAATAGTGTACGAATAAATGATTGTTTTGTATATCAATCTAATTTATAGTTTCCAGAAATAATAAAATATGGGACTTGAGACAAATGAAAATTCTTTGTATTTTTAGTAAGCTTTTCAGGATGAAAACTTCATTTTCAAAATTCTCAGATATTTTGTTGAACAATTTCTTAGTTTTCCTGACCATTAGCATTCAAAACCCAAAATTTTTAATCTTGTTATATGCTTAAAATTGTATCTTTTATAAACGGAATCAAACAATATTTCCTATAAAAAATAAAAATTTTCAAATTTACTCATTCATTTTAAACCAAAAAAAATTTTTTACTATAGAAGATACCTTTTAGATTTTTCTTGTCTAAATTCGGAACGAAAATGTAACTCTGGTAAAATTATCCAAAAAAAGCTTTTTTCAAGCAGTTCTTTTTTTGAGGCCTAAAGTTATTGGATAAAAGAAGTAATGAACAATAGTGGATATT
>NC_046659.1:120443668-120444774 GCF_010883055.1 Belonocnema kinseyi | reverse complement strand
GTTCTTCATTTTCAGCGAAAATGTTTTTCCTAAACGTAATTGCCGATCACTCACACAACGAAATGCCGATAACTGAAGAAGCCTGATTTTTGACTTGCCAATTATCGTATTTGTAACTTCGAACTTCAAAATTTACGAAATTTAAATCAGACTAAAATCCAAATTAAAAATACCATTTAACGTCCAATAATGAAATTGATGCAAAATCCTGTTAAACAAAACAAGAAATCCAACGACCAAATTTGGACCACAACGAATAAACGAAAACCAAGAAAACCCTATTGTAATCTGAAAAAAAAAACAACAAAAAATTATAAATTAAAATTTTCGGAAAAAATGAAAAAGAGGAAAGAAAAATGAGAAGGCAGCAAACCACATCCCCTTCCTTCTCTTTTTTCCCCCTTTCGTCTTGTTTATTTTTATGACCATCAAATTACAATAAAATAAAAATAAGAAACATAAATAAATAAATTTGCATTACCAACGTTTCGTTTTCAAGGCAAGGAAATTTTAAGTGGTAGAAATTGACAGAACTCACTTTTTTGGTTTTTTTGGTTTTCGTTTATTCGTTGTGGTCCAAATTTAGTCGTTGGATTCTTGTTTTGTTTAACAGGATTTTGCATTAACTTCGAGCTTCTTATAATATTCATCCTAATAGGATATGTTACAAGTAATAAGTAATTTACCTTTCTGAAGGTACGCTTTATTCGATAAAACCCATTTCTTAAGCTTTAAATATATTTAATATCATTTTTTAAGCATTTGAAATCTGAAATTCGGCTTAAGTTTCCGACAACTGGTACGCTTACCTTACATATAAATTAAACAAAAATATAATAAGTTTCAGCGCCTCCTCCGAATAGATTAAGCCCGCCCTGATATAATAATATAATAAATATAATAATATAATAAATATAATAATATAAGAATAAGTAAATTTCCGTTTAATTTTGCAGATTGTATTCTGGAAATTTCGTAAATATTTTAAAATTAATTGAAAAATATTAATTTTTATTTTATCCAGAAATTTTGACACGATTGCTTAAGCTTTTAAAATCTTTCAAAACGCTTGAAAAGATTCTAATTTTGTTGTCTAAAATCCCCAA
>NC_046659.1:120442037-120443568 GCF_010883055.1 Belonocnema kinseyi | reverse complement strand
TCCAACGGCATCAGCCGGTAACGTTGTACACGAAAATACGAACTCTCCAGAGCCTCGTCTAGTGGCCGCCAGGTTTCGTATTTTCGTGTACAACGTTACCGGTTGATGCCGTTGGAATTGATTGTTGAAATATATTTTTTTTCATCTTTTATTATTGAGCTTTGTACTTAAACGTAGTTTTCTTTCGGCTCTTGCATTTCTCAAAGTTTGAGACCGATATTTTATGTATAAAAAAGTTCGACCGTTCAAAAAATGTTGAGGTTCAGAAAAAAGATGAAATAATTTTCAGTGAAGTTCCTACCAAAATGCAGTACCAAAACGTACTTTATTGTACTCTAATAAATCGTCCAAAGTTTCAGCTCGATATTTTATTTGCAAAAAAAGTTCTTAGGTTCAAAAAAACATTCAGTGAACCGAAAAAGTGAGGTCGGTAATATAGGTATTTAGCTGTGTCACATGCCCTTAATGGTTTGGGAGAAATAAATACCAAATTCATGTGATGATAAGTATATTATTATATCAGGGCGGGCTTAATCTATTCGGAGGAGGCGCTGAAACTTATTATATTTTTGTTTAATTTATATGTAAGGTAAGAGTGCCAGTTGTCGGAAACTTAAGCCCAATTTCAGATTTCAAATGCTTAAAAAATGATATTAAATATATTTAAAGCTTAAGAAATGGGATTTATCGAATAAAGCGTACCTTCAGAAAGGTAAATTACTTATTACTTGTAACATATCCTATTAGGATGAATATTATAAGAAGCTCGAAGTTGATGCAAAATCCTGTTAAACAAAACAAGAATCCAACGACTAAATTTGGACCACAACGAATAAACGAAAACCAAAAAAACCAAAAAAGTGGGTGCTGTCAATTTCTACCACTTAAAATTTCCTTGCCTTGAAAACGAAACATTGGTAATGCAAATTTATTTATTTATGTTTCTTATTTTTATTTTATTGTAATTTGATGGTCATAAAAATAAACAAGACGAAAGGGGGAGAAAAGAGAAGGAAGGGGATGTGGTTTGCTGCCTTCTCATTTTTCTTTCCTCTTTTTCGTTTTTTCCGAAAATTTTAATTTATAATTTTTTGTTGTTTTTTGTTGTTTTTTGTTGTTTATTTTCACATTACAATAGGGTTTTTTTGGTTTTCGTTTATTCGTTGTGGTCCAAATTTGGTCGTTGGATTTCTTGTTTTGTTTAATAGGATTTTGCATCAATTTCATTATTGGACGTTAAATGGGATTTTTAATTTGGATTTTAGTCTAATTTAAATTTCGTAAATTTTGAAGTTCGAAGTTACAAATACGATAATGCATGGGTTATCGGCAAGTCAAAAATCAGGCTTCTTCAGTTATCGGCATTTCGTTGTGTGAGTGATCGGCAATTACGTTTAGGAAAAACATTTTTGCTGAAAATGAAGAACAGAACAGCTTACTATATGGAAAGTACTGTCCATCTGCCGACAACCCATGCATTGACGAAGACTGGCACATTTACCTTATATGTTTCGAGATAATTTCATTTAAT
>NC_046659.1:120440859-120441937 GCF_010883055.1 Belonocnema kinseyi | reverse complement strand
GTTCTTCATTTTCAGCGAAAATGTTTTTCCTAAACGTAATTGCCGATCACTCACACAACGAAATGCCGATAACTGAAGAAGCCTGATTTTTGACTTGCCAATAACCCATGCATTATCGTATTTGTAACTTCGAACTTCAAAATTTACGAAATTTAAATTAGACTAAAATCCAAATTAAAAATCCTATTTAACGTCCAATAATGAAATTGATGCAAAATCCTGTTAAACAAAACAAGAAATCCAACGACCAAATTTGGACCACAACGAATAAACGAAAACCAAAAAAACCCTATTGTAATCTGAAAAAAAAACAACAAAAAATTATAAATTAAAATTTTCGGAAAAAATGAAAAAGAGGAAAGAAAAATGAGAAGGCAGCAAACCACATCCCCTTCCTTCTCTTTTTCCCCCTTTCGTCTTGTTTATTTTTATGACCATCAAATTACAATAAAATAAAAATAAGAAACATAAATAAATAAATTTGCATTACCAACGGTTCGTTTTCAAGGCAAGGAAATTTTAAGTGGTAGAAATTGACAGCACTCACTTTTTTGGTTTTTTTGGTTTTCGTTTATTCGTTGTGGTCCAAATTTAGTCGTTGGATTCTTGTTTTGTTTAACAGAATTTTGCATTAACTTCGAGCTTCTTATAATATTCATCCTAATAGGATATGTTACAAGTAATAAGTAATTTACCTTTCTGAAGGTACGCTTTATTCAAATGCTTTTAAGCATTTGAAATCTGAAATTCGGCTTAAGTTTCCGACAACTGGCACGCTTACCTTACATATAAATTAAACAAAAATATAATAAGTTTCAGCGCCTCCTCAGAATAGATTAAGCCCGCCCTGATATAATAATATAATAAATATAATAATATAATAAATATAATAATATAAGAATAAGTAAATTTCCGTTTAATTTTACAAATTGTGTTCTGGAAATTTCGTAAATATTTTAAAATTAATTAAAAAATGTTAATTTTTATTTTATCCAGAAATTTTGACACGATTGCTTAAGCTTTTAAAATCTTTCAAAACGCTTGAAAAGATTCTAATTTTGTTGTCTAAAATCCCCAA
>NC_046659.1:120432453-120440759 GCF_010883055.1 Belonocnema kinseyi | reverse complement strand
AAAACGGTAAGGCTACTCAGTAGACAATGAAACTTTGTCTGTTTTAATACCAATGTAAGTTATGAATTATAATAATATACGTTTATGGGAATAATATAAAATTTCAGGGATATAGTCGAGTGCCGAAGGAGCTTTAACGAAAGAGAAGTCACAATTACCAAATTACTGTTGTCGATGCTTTCTTCTTTAGTTTTAATAAGTCTATGCACAAATATCGAGCGCATAGCGCGAGGTTAATGCATTGTCGAGCGTGAAACGCGATGTAAATACATTATCGAACGCGATGCGCGAGATTAATATATATTTTAGAGCGTGAAGCGCGAGAAGCATCAGTTGCGCACCTTTATGTTTGAAATTTTATTATTTTTTAAACTAAAAATTCAACTATTTAATTCTTGGTTAATAATTCATCTTTTTTAATGAAAACTTTATGTAGCTTGCTAAAAATTTGACTTTTTGGAAGAAATAGATCTATTTTGGCTGTTTTTTTACATTTTCATCCGAATGAGAAGGTATTGGTTTTATGTAAAATTTCATTTTATTGGTTTTCATCAAATCTCGACGTTTTAAAACACTCAGTGTCAGAAAAAATTATTTTTATGAAGGTGTCTCAGTTTGCCTATCTGCCTATCTATAGTATATAGTCTGTAGTCTGTATTAGGTAGGCACGATAACTTTGAACGATTAATGAAATTGAATTCAGCCTTGGCACACTTTTTTAAGGCCTAAAAAGAAAGAACAAGTATGTAATCCAGCTATTTCGAATGAAATTTCAAAAAGTGAGCGCCTTTTCGAAATATTTAAGTATATATTGTTCAAGAGTTAAAAATGCTACGTACCGCTATTTATAGTACTCGGAAACTCGAAAAATGCATCCTCATACTTTTTTAGCTAAAAAGAAAATTATCAGAGTTATACCTTTTTCAAAAACCAAAAAAGGAACCAATATGAACATTTTAAGCCACAAAGTAAGAAATTAAGTTGAGAGACTAAAGTTGTTATTCCTAGAAAGATTTATAAATTTGTTACTAATCACTTTAGATTGAACGAGTAGATTTTTTTCAATCGTAAAAAATAAGTTAAATATTTAAAAACTAAATGCTTGAAAAAAGGATTCAAGAGACGAACAATGTTGAAAGCTGAAAGTTATTTAACCAAACATATCTACAAGAGTATAAACATAGAGTATAAACAAATTAAATTGAAGAGAAAACGACACAAATTGCAGTAAAATATTCAATAATAATTTTTATTTTAATAGAATGCGCATTTTTTTAATGATAAGAATAAGACAATAAAAATACTTTTGTTCCAATTCTAATCCATATTATGAATGGTAGTAAAAACAATTTATTTTAATGATACACATTTTTCAGGGTGGCTTAGAATAAAATTTAATGAAAAATAAGAAACAAATATTAATCGATAAAAATTATATTTCTACTTATTTTGCAATATCTCAATAAACATCATCAGACTGTTTTTGTCAAATGTCAACGCTTCGAAACCTTCTGAACCCAAAAAACAGGGTTTCGAAACATAATATCTATATAATGTAAAAATAATTTGAAAATACTAAGTTTTCAATATAACGCTGAAAGAGGTTAGAACACTTTTTTTTGTACTTATACAATTGTAGAAGAACGTCGATTTCTTTAGAGTACGCAAATTCCAAAGAAAATATAGACAAAAAGTATTGATAGAATCGAGACTTTGGTACAGATTGCGAATATTTCTAAAAGGACATACATTTTTTAATTTTTGAAAAGGTATATTGTTTTAGTAATGAACAATTTAAATGACGTTAAAAAAAACTTCGCAAGAGATATCAAATGTTACGGAAATAAGTATATAAGTTTCTTATATATATTTTTTATAGGTTTATTGTTCTATTATGTACAATGTTTTGTTGCTTGGAAAAATGTACAGAACTCAGAGGCAGGAATATAAAAAATTATGCAACGCACACTTTGGCAGAAATGAGAAATTCTTACAAAAAAAGACAAGGTCATTAGTATTTTGCATTTTGGAATATTATTAAAAGAACCAAAAGTGTACTGAAACTGTTCAATAATTTCTGAAAAGATTAAAACGAGTTTTTAAGCTTGAACATTTTTTTTAAATTTTCGCAGTTTTATTGCATACTAAATTTTATCTAAAAAATGTACCGAACGCCAACCCAGCAAAATAAAACATAAAATAATGAAAAGAGTACTGAAATTTTTCAAAAACAACGGAAGAGATAAAGAACATTTATAAGTACGAATATAAATTTAAAAGCGCATCAATTTAAGAAATTATTAAAATCGATTTAATTAGAGATTAAGAATGTTTCAAAAACAAGTTTATAACTGTGTGTTTTGAAACTTATTATTGATAAACATTGTACTGGAACCTTTACACACTACCGAAAGGTATTTCAAAATATTGTTGAGTACGCATGCAATTTACAAAGGTATACCTAATTATTGCAAAACTGATTGCAAGTTTGAC
The DNA here is from genome assembly GCF_010883055.1 of Belonocnema kinseyi. Lineage (NCBI taxonomy): Eukaryota > Metazoa > Arthropoda > Insecta > Hymenoptera > Cynipidae > Belonocnema > Belonocnema kinseyi. The sequence continues at coordinate 120,438,266 of NC_046659.1, read as the reverse complement.
TACGCCTAGGGCTTGAAACTGAAGGTCAAAGCATTTACAACTGTTCGATGGTAAATGTGAATTCTTTTTTGCTAAAACTTTTTTGGCTAAGTAAAAACATTATCATCACACTTCTCGTGCTTCGCAGTCGATTTTGCCTAAAATGTGGACTTTTCTAAATTATATTGTATACTTAAATATAAAATATATTGTATTCTTATTTATTGTTCCGTCTTTCGGGTCATATTACCAACATTTTTTTTATTTCTAAACTTATTTTCCACGAATAAAAGACAATGTATACTTGTCTTTTCTAACATTTATTATTATAAAATTTGTTAATATTTTTGGATGAGGAACTTTTGTGTATTATCTTTCTTTGAAGCTTGTGTCATTTGTCTAATTTTTCACGAAAAATCGAAAAGTTATTATGATAAACATGAAGGGATGGTAAAAAGAAACTTGTTTGTTTGCTTAACTTTTTTGCGTATTGTTTTTGGTTTGGCTGAAAATTCTTAATTTCGTTTTTTTTTTTTTTGAATTTGAAAATGCTATAAAAAGTCGTAAGAGTAAGTTGTTCTTATTTCCTAGTACTAAAAATAGCCGTACATGAAGCTTTTAAATCTTAAAAAAAAACATTATCAACAATTTTGAAAATGTTCTTCAATTTTTCTTCATAATAGCTGACTACGGAAATTAAAGTTAACTTTTCCACAGTAAAATAGTATAATAAAGGCCAATCTAATAGATTTATATTTTCAAAAGTTATTGTCAGCAGAGCACTAAAATTTTTAACAAAGACGGAAGAGAGTAAAAAGCGTTTTTTATCGCGCATGCATTTTTTAGTTGTAAATATGCTTATCTTTTACCATATCTTTTTTATTGTCTAAAAATCCAACCATTTCATTTTGGTTAAACATTTTTTCTTCAAAATTAAAAAATGTTAACTATTTGGTTAAAAAGTCGTCCTTCTTGTTTAAATCCAACTGTTTGAGAATTCGTTTTTTTTTTAAATAGACAATCAAACAAAAAATATGAGGATTTTGTTTTTGGTTTAAAAAATAACTTTTTCAGGTAAAGATTCTACTGTTTCGTTTGAAATAGTAATTAAGGTAGTTGTTGTGTCAAAAGACAGATATCTGAAAAAATAGTTTTTCTATGATTTTAAGAATCAAAACATTACAAATGACGTAATTCCAAATAAAATACACTATTTTTCATGCAAAATATTAAAATTCACAACTAAACAGTAATTTTAACCATATCTCTTTTAAGTAAATTTTTTCTGAGCATCGCTTTTCACCAGTTTTTGAAAAATGATTGAATTTTAATAGATGACCCGTTTTTTCGGGAAAACATTCTCTACAACTCTACAATTACAAATTTTAAAAATAAACTAATGACCTTAGAATATAATTATTTGTTTAAAAAATGTTTCCATACAAAAAAATTGTTCTGAATCTCAGGGCTATAGAAAAAGCCACAGAAGACATAGAAAAATTTACTTTAAATTTGGAAATAGTAAAGTCGTAGAGAATGTTTTCGCGGAAAAAATAAGCCGTTTTCATTAATTAAAATGTAATATTTTTTTCAAAAATTAGAAAAAAACGATGGCCCGAAAAAATGCAATTGCAATAAAATTGGTTAAAATTCATGTTTTTTGTCTAAATTTTAACATTTTTTATTAAAATAATATTCTTTATTTAGAATAACATGAGCTATAATATTTGTATTCTTAGAATTATAGAAAAACTATTTCTTCACGATATTTGACTTTGGCACAACAGCTGTCTTAAAAACCGCATAGAGATATCGCTGAAACAAATCCCACAATATCCTTATTTTTTATAAAATTATTAGTTTCTTTTTAATTAAACTCCAAAACTTCAAATCTATATGCAAATGTTGTTTTTCTATCTAGTAAAAATGAAGGGAATAAAATCAGTGCAATGTTTATATTGTAACTTTCACACTGTTTAAAAATTAATGGATATTCCATGAAGTGTCAAGAGCGTTTGTGAGTTATCATTCATATTTGATTATTGTTGCATCATTGTTTTTAAAAGTTGTTTTGAAAAATTAGAATCATGGTAAACATTATAATTCTTTTAACGGAATTGAAAAACTATTAGAGTTATCCCCTAGCTAATCTAAAAATACCCTTACTTTTTATAGGAAAATTGTTTTCTTTTAAATTAAGATCCAAAAATCTATTATCTATAAAACATGCTTTTTTGTACGCAGTGGGCTTACAGGGGATGAAAACAATATTTTATTTATTCATCATAGACTATTAGTAGTGGATTAGTGTTTGCAATGATTTAATCTTTCTTTCCGTAAAATACTGGTTCACATTTATGAATGTTAAACAATTATGAACGTTGAAAATTATTATTTTCCTTTGAAAATTTTCCTAATTTTTAAATAATCATAGTTTTAAATTTATTATTATTATTATTAAAAATTTATACTATTTTGTTGAAAATACGTCTCATTCTCGATTTCGATTTTTTTTTAAATTTGAAAATGCTATAAAAAGTCGTAAGTATAAATTGTTCTTATTTCCTAGTAGTACAAATAACCGTACATGAAGCTTTTAAATCTTCTAAAAAAAAGCAGACTTAACAATGTTGAAAATGCTCTTTTTCAATTTTTCTCCATAATAGCTGACTACGGAAATTAACCTCCATTATTTGACAATGAAATAGTGAAACAAAGGCCAATTTAATAGATTTATTTTTTCAAAAGTTATCGTCAGCCATCCACACATGTAGCCATGCATACTTATTGCCTCCATCAAAAAGCCTGTTTTTCTGGTTTACTATTCTCAAAACGAAAGATTTAACAGAACGAGAGGGTGGGGGGTTGCAAAATTTACTTAAATTGAATAACCTCTCCGATGAGAATGTTAAAAATTACTGCATCCTTTCAATAACGCTGGAAAATATTATAAACATTTTTCAAAAACAAGTTAATAAATTCTTCAGATTTTTCAAAGCGTAGTCAAATGATGAAAGTGCACTAAAATTTTCAACAACGGCGGAAGAGAGTAAAAAGCATTTTTTATTGCGCATATATTTTTAGTGGTATATGTGCTTGTCTTTTACTATCTAATTTTTATTATCTAAAAATCCAACCATTGCATTTTGGTTGAGCAATTTTTTCAATATTAAAACTTTTTAACTATTTGATTACAAAGTCGTCCTTCTTGTTTAAATCCAACTGTTTGAGAATTCGTTTTTTGGAAATATACTTTCAAAGGAATAATATGAGGATTTCGTTTTTGGTTGTAAAAATATGTCTTTCAGTTGAAGATTCAACTATTTGGTTTGAAAGAATAATTAAGGTAGTGTTGTGTCAAAATTCAGATATCTGAAAAAAATATATTTGCTATTATTTAGAAATTAAAACATTAAAACTGACGTCATTTCCAATAAAATACACTATTTTTTATGCAAAATATTGAAATTCACAAATCATCAGTATTTTTAATGATATGTTTTTTAATTGAATTTTTTTTGAGCATCGCTTCTTACCAGTTTTTGAAAAATGATTTATATTTAATATGATCCATGGAGAAAATTTGAAAAAATTTTCCAGAACTTGAAATAGTTTACTATAATTCTAAACTTGCAGGCCTTTAATCACATTTAATTCATTGTTTTTTTTTAATTCGTAATTTTCGGTATATTTTTATTATATATCTTCCATTTGGGGCGTAAAAATAGACGTTTAGTTTTTATTTCTAATTTAACATTCCGCACTCTACCTTCCTGTTAAAAATAAAATTATTTGACGAAAAATTAACAAAAGTAGAGCAAGAAGAAGACAAAGTGACATTTCTGTAATGTATCAAGTTATTTTGCGCAAGGAAAAAAATTCCCATTAAACTTTCTAGAACTATAAATTTTAAAACCCATTATTTGCCACAAAAAATTAATTCTTTGTATTAATAATATATAAAAATATTTTTAAATTAGATGAGGATCCTTAAACTCTTCTCAATTTTTTAAAGATGATTTAAAATTCGTTGCAATATTTTAAATACGCTAAAAGTTTCATTTTTTTAAATAGATTAATTCTTAACAAAATAGTTGTATTGTTATTCAAGAAAGATAATGTTTCTGCTGATACAAATGAATTAAAATATTCTTAAAAAAATAGTAAAATTTCCCTCCAAAGAAGATTCCAGTTTACTTTGAAGCACCAAAATAATTGTAAGCAATAAGTTGATTTTCTGCTTAATAGTCGAAATTTTATCCAAAAAGTATGACTCTTCGACCAAATTATTAGATTTTTAATCAGATGGTTGTGTTATTATGAAACAAAAATGAAAATTTTCAACAAAAAAAAGTTTAAATTTTATCCAAAATTTTAGGTATTTGTACAAATTACGTACCTGATTGAAGGTCACTCCCCGCCTTAGTAAAAAATCGCAATTAAAAAATTTCTCAACTTAGGAGTGTAGATAATTATTGAAAAAATTTATAAGAATGAAGAACGTGGAAAATATGAAAGTATAATAAAATAACGCGATAGTGTATCATTCTTAAGTCTATGAAACAATAAGAAGGCCAGATTGTGAAACGATTCGAAACATAAAGTAGAATGTCTCCAATTTAAAAACATCACCTTGAATTCTTTAAAATATTGAAATTATAATGGATCAGCGGGCTATTCATTAATTACGCATACTTTTCCATAGAAAATTGGAATTATTTAGCAAACTTTGCAAAAATGATTTGCTTTGAATAGGGTTAAACTTGAGTATCTAAATAGGTTCGTTTTTACTATAACTTTTTTTCTTTATGAATAAGATACTTTATGGCCTCTCTGAGTCGAAATTGTTGAAAATTCTATACTTAAATTTTACAGGTTTGATTAGCCTAAAGTGGACCGCTGAACAATAGTAAAAAATTACTGATTCTATTATTCAAAATACTTTCTAATTGTTTAGTAAAAAATAACTAATTCTTTATTCTAAAGTATAAATATAATAAGGACTGTATATAAGGGTATTTTTTCTTTAGTAATTCAATATTAGATGAATTAAGTTGTAGCTGAACGTTTCTCTTCACAATCTGCTTAAATAGATCGGCTTGAAACTTTATACGTGTGTAGATGAGGCACTGGAGATGGTTCCTACCGCAAACCGAATCGCGAATGGATAATAGCTTTTGTTAAATAAATAATTATATAATTAAACGAACTTATCTAGTGAAGTTCGATTACAAGTGTATCAGCGCCTCCTTCGAATAGATCAACTCGTAGGCCCCCGACTTCATGCTGGTTTGTCATAGTTTTAAATTCCAAACTAAAAAACAAAAATACGCCGACACACCCGCGCTCATCGGGAGTGTCATTACTTTAACGTATTATTAGCTTAAGGGCATGTGACACAGCTAAATACCTATATTACCGACCTCACTTTTTCCGTTCACCGAATGTTTTTTTGAACCTAAGAACTTTTTTTGTAAATAAAATATCGAGCTGAAACTTTGGGAAATGTATTAGAGCACAATAAAGTACTTTAGGTACTGCATTTTGGTAGGAACTTCACTGAAAATTATTTCATCTTTTTTCTGAACCTCAACATTTTTTGAACGTTCGAACTTTTTTTATACATAAAATATCGGTCTCAAACTTTGAGAAATGCAAGAGCCGAAAGAAAACTACGTTTAATTACAAAGCTTAATAATAATAGATGTAAAAAAATATGTTTCAACAATCAATTCCAACGGCATCAGCCGGTAACGTTGTACACGAAAATACGAACTCTCCAGAGCCTCGTCTAGTGGCCGCCAGGTTTCGTATTTTCGTGTACAACGTTACCG
>NC_046659.1:120428239-120432353 GCF_010883055.1 Belonocnema kinseyi | reverse complement strand
AGAATCTTTGAAATACTCTGAAATTTTTGTATGAAAAAATGTGATTTTTGGATTTTTCAAGAAAATTCAAAAAGTTGTTATAATAATCTTGTAGGGCATTTAGAAATAAAACTTTATTATTTCTGCCTTTTTTCATACCGTTCGTTATTTGGCTTAAAAGATTCATTTTTACGTTTTTTTTTGGAATTTTGTAAATAATTTAACTCTGGTAATTTTTGGTTTGATGAAAAAAGTGATCAGGATAAATTATTCAACTTTTTGAATGATATAAACACCCGATGAAAAAATTTTGAATTTTGAAAAAAGTGGTCTCTAAATTATTCAAAATTCGCTCAGTTTTTGAATTTTATATCAAAAATAACTGGCTAACAAACTTATGCCAATTTCATAGAATGATTTTTTCGAAAGGTATCGTGCTCACAGACAGACAGGCGTGCATACATACGGACAGACCGACAGACGGACACGTTCGTGAAAACCTATTTTTTGGATTAAGGGGGTCTCAAAATGTGGACATTTGACAAAAACTTGGAGAGAGGGGTCAAGTTTTACAAAAATTTAATACCTTCTATGATGAGAATGAAAAAATCACTTATTTGTCATCAATAATTTGTTGATAGTTCTGTTTTTTGTTTTAATTGTAATAAAATAACATTAAAACTATTAAAATTTTAATTTTTTGAAACCCCACACACGCGATGAGAAATAAATTAAAAGACACAAGTTGTGTTGAGAATGTACCCACTTAACGCGCAGGTTTTTTTTACTGTTAATGATGTTTTTCATTATCAAAGCTACGCATCCTATAAAAAAGCAGTGAATGAAAAATTGGTAAATCTTTTATAAATGCACAATTTTTGATTCATCATCTTTTACAGCATTTGCACAGTCTGGACGAAAAATGTAATTTCTGGATTTTTCATTATTTTGTATGCTGTCAAAATTTGAAATTTTGATTTTTTCAAAAAGTTGTTATGATAATCTTGTAGGGGATTTAAGAAGCAACAGTTTTTTTCCCTTGACTTTTTTTCATATCGTGCGTTATTTAGCACAAAATGTTCATTTTCGTGTGTTTTTTGGAATTTTTTATCGTGTTTACATACAGACATACAGACACATTAATAAAAACCAGTTTTTCGGATTCAGGGCGTCTCAAAACGTGGAGATATATTAATATACATTTATGGGAATGATATAAAATTTAAGGGATAAACTCGAATGCGAAGCACGAGATACGCGATGAGAATGTGTTCATTGAGGCCGAAAAAGCTTTAACAAAAGAGAATTCACAATCACGAAAATACTGTTGTCGATGCTTTCTTCTTTAGTTTTAAAAAGTCTATGCACAAAGATCGAGCGCCGGGCGCGAGGTTAATACATTATCGAGCGCGTAGCGTGAGGTAAATACATCTACTTTTAAATCTACTTTTGAATTATATTGAGATAATGATTATTTTAAGTTCACAGGCATGAAGGTTCAGACAATTTATTATTATTTTTAACCATATTCTTTCTCAAGAAATTTAAAAAGTTGCGTTTGTTCTTAAATTTGCAACTTTTTTCACAATTCACTTAGAGCAAGGCAATAATTATTCTGATTAAATTAATATGATTAACTAAACAAATTATTATTGATTGTATCTATTTTCTTCTATATTAATGTTAGAGATTCGTGGTTTCCTGTAAACTTTTAATTTTTCGTCAAATTTGCAATGCTTCACGTAATAATTATTGCAAGTTTACATACTTCATTGTTTAAACAATTTACTACGTTGATAAATATCTTCTCTTAGAATAGTTCTGAAAATTTGCGCTTTTTTCAAACTTTCGGCATTTTTGTTTTTCTTTTTTTTTAGTAAGGAAAAAATAATTCATTCAAACTAAAAGGTTCTCAGTAACTTCAGTAAACAAAATTTGTATTTAATATGGTCCATGGAGAAAATTTGGAAATTTTTACAGAAATTGAAATAGCTTAATATAATTCTAAACTTCAAGGGCTTTAAACACATTTAATGAATTGTTTTTTTTATTGGAAACAAATTCGTACTTTTCATTATATTTTTGTAAATAATGGCTTATTTCATTCCTGATTATTTAATATTTTACAGTTTTTACGAAAATTATTTCATTTGTAGGAAGTAGTAAATACGCTAGAGTCAGCATTAAATATTAAACTGAAAGCTCTTAATTGTTTTAAACCTGTTTTAATGTCCGCGTAAAAAATATTTACAAAATAGAAACTTCTGAGAAATTATTATTCACGAAAATAGGGAAATTCTGAAGGTTAAATTTTTTTTCGTCTATCTCTAAAGGTAAAAAATTTTTCTCTTCGAAATTTTTTTAATAAGACACATATTTTTTACTTTAATTGTGAAAAATACTATTAAAAATTTGAAAAAAAATCAATTTTTGTGTCAAACTGAGTAGAATCAAAAAAAAATTATTCAAAAAAATTTGTTCACCAAAAAAATATCCGAAAATTGTTCCCAGAAAATAAAGATTTTTCACTAAACGTAATAAAACTAAAAAAAGATCTACCTAAAAAAATTTTCTACTAAGCAATTACATTTTTACCCAAAAAGATAAGCCTTTAATCAAAAAATACATGTTTATTCATGTAGTTTCGCTTTCACCTAATAGTCGAATTTTCAATAAAAAAGATTTCAGTTGACTTTTCGCGATCAAAATATGAATTTTTAAACAAGAAGTAAGTTTCTACAAAAAACGTTGAGTTGTCAATCCAAAACGACGATTTTTTCCACCAAAAAGGATGAAGTTCAAACAAAATATTTGTATTCTCTACCAAATAGTTGTATGCTTATCTAAAACAACTGAATTCTTTCTAAAGATAGATGAATTTTTTATTACAAAATAAATAAATAGTTGAATTTGAATCCAAAAAAGAGTACAGTTGGCTTTTAAAGATTAAAATATGAGCATTATAACGAAAAATAAATTTCTATGAAAAAATTTGAATTTTCATTCCAAAAAGACGAATCATTTTTTCACCCAGAAAAAATTTCAGTTTATTTTCCAGCAGGAAAATCAAACTTTGAGCAAAAAATAAATTTTCAAAGAAATAGAATCTCAACGCTAAAAGTTTCATTTTTTTTCAAATGGATTAATTCTTTACAAAATAGTTGCATTGTTATTCAAGAAAGATGCTATTTCTTCTAAAACAAATAAATTAAAATAGCCTTAAAGAAAATAAAAAAATTTTCATCCCAAGAAGATTCCAGTTCACTTTGGAGCACCAAAATAATAATTATAAGCAATAAGTTGATTCTCTGCTAAATAGTCGAAATTTTACCCAAAAAGTAAGAATTTTTGATAAAATTATTAGATTTGTAACGAAACAGTTATATTTTTGTGATACAAAAATGAAAATGTTAAAAGAAAAGTTTAAATTTTATCCAAAATGACTCAAATGGACTTATCAATAACAAAATCTGAATGCTAAATAATAGGGTAATGTTGTACGTAAAGAGTTAAATGTTTAACCCAAACAGGCGAAATTTTAACAAAATAGATGAATATGCGACCAAAAATGTCACCTTTTTCAGACAGGTGTTAAATTTTCAAACAAATAAAAAATTTAATACTAAAAAATAATCTTGCGGAAAAAGTTTTCGGGTATTTGTACAAATTACGTACCTGAGTGAAGGGCACTTCCCACCTTAGTAACAAATCGTAATAAAAAAATGTCTTGATTTAGCACTGTAGATAATTACTGAAAATTTTATAGAAATGAAGAATTTATAAAAATGTAAATGATATAACTCTGGTAATTTTTGAATTTTGAAAAAAGTTGTCTCAAAAATATTCAAAATGTGCCCACTTTTGGAATTTATATCCAAAATGGCTGGCTGATGAAATTGACCTTTAGCTTAGGACGCTAAACGAGTCAACGAAAGGCCCAGCTAATTGATTATTTTTTTCAAATGGTATCGAATTCAAAGACAGACATACAGTCAGCCACACATACATACAGACATATAGACAGATATGCAGATATACAGGCAGTCATACAGACGGACACATTCATAAGAACCTGTTTTTCGGATTCAGGGGGTCACAATACGTCGATATTTGACAAAAACTGGGGGGGGGGGGG
>NC_046659.1:120425523-120428181 GCF_010883055.1 Belonocnema kinseyi | reverse complement strand
TCAAATTTTACACAAATCTAATACCTTCTGTGATGAGAATGTAAAAAAAGAAATGATTGAAAATTCAATCATTTGACTTGGAGATTCATCAATTTAATGTAAAATTCATCAGTTACGTTACATTTTTACATTCTTATCAGAGAATATATTAGATTTGAGCAAAATTTGACCCGCCCCCCAGTTTTTCTCAAATGTACACGCTTTGAGACGCCCTGAATCCGAAAAACTGGTTTTTATGAATGTGTCTGTATGTCTGTATGTCTGCCTGTAAACGAGATAACTTAAAAAGATATTAATCTATTAGATTTCCCTTTGGTACACATTTTGAGTGTCCTAAACTAATGGTCAGGTTTGTTACCCTGCCATTTTGGATGAAAATTTAAAAAGTGGGCACATTTCGAATGTCTAAGACCTCTTTTTTGAAAATTCATAAATTATCTGTAAGGTTGTTCCTAGCATTTAAAAATTCAAATAATTTATCCTAATGATTTTTTTCATAAAACAAAAGTGACCAGAGTTATAGTATTTACAAAATTCCAAAAAACACACGAAAATGAACATTTTATGCCAAATAACGCACGATATGAAAAAAGTAGAGAAAAGAAAAATGTTGATTCTTGAATACCCTACAGGGATATCATAACAACTTTTTGAATTTTTTTGAAAAATCAAAAATTCTAATTTTGGCAGCAAAAAAAATAATGAAAAATCCAAAAATTCCATTTTTCGGCCAAACGGTGCAAAATACGGTAAAATATGATAAAAAAATTTTGCATTTACAAAAGATTTAGAAATTTGTTAATAACCACTTTTTTATAGGATATGTAGCTTTAGCTTTAATCATGAAAAACATCATTAACAGTAAAAAAAAATCTGCCCGCTGCGTGACCACTAGGGTGGTTCAAAAATGCATGGAAAAATTTTGTTGCGTGCTAGAGAGCAACAATCCCCCCCCCCCCATTTTATTCCAAATCCGAAAAAAGAAATTCCATAATTTTTAATTTTTTAATTTTAACAGGTGCGGTTTTGACCTGAAGTTTTCCATGTAAAATGCATGGGGAAAAATCACTTTTATGCGTTTTTAGAATAATTTTTTAGGGTTGGAAACAATGTGACGAAAAGTATACGGGCCTGTAGAGAATTATCCAAGACAGAATTTCATTTATTAGACATGGGTTTGAAATCCCTAACACACCCCGACGAGTACCTGAAACCTACCCTTAAAACAAAAAATTTCAGTTCTCCATGAAATCGACCTTTTAAACCATTTATGTTCGTTTTTTTTACCTAAAATTATTAATGTTGATCTAGTGGAATATTTACTGCCATTGGTTAATAATTTTTGGTTATTTAAACAAATAGATTCTGTTTAAATTTTTTGCTCGAAAAGTAATTTTCCCTCCTAAAAATTATTACTATTAGCCTATTGGAATGTTTATTAACATTTTTTCATTAATTTTTAATTTTTCCAACAAATGGAACTTGTTTAAATATTTTTTTAATAAAAATTATGAATATTTCTTTAGTGTAATACTTATCAATATAATTTCATTAACTTTATTTTTAAAAAATTGTAAATAAAAATTAATACTCAAAAATAACTGATAAATTAATAATAATAAATTAATCAATTAATAATCAGTAATTATGTATTACTGATAAATATTCCACTGGACCCACAGTAATAATTTTTATTAAAAAAAAAACTCGAAACGAAATTATTCAAACAAATTTCATTTGCTTAAATAATTGGAAATAAAAGAACTAATGTTAATCAATATTCTACTAGACTGATAGTGATCATTTTCAGGGCAAAAAATTATTTAAACAAATTACTTTTGTTTAAACAATTACAAATTAATAAACAAATGTTATCGAATATTCCACTAGATTGATGGTAATAATTTTAATGGTGGTGTTAGATTTTTGAAAACAAAAGAATGTTTAAACAAATGTAATTTGTTTAAATGAATAATAATTAATAAAATAATGATAATAAATATGCCACTAGACCAGTCGTAATAATTTTAAGTTAAAAAAACGAGAATACAGTGCTCATAAGGTCGATTTCATTAAGAATTGACAGTTTTTGTTTTAAGGGTAGTTTTCAGGTACTCGTGGGGGTGGGTTAGAGGTGTCAACCCCATATGTCTGATACATAAGATACTTCGTTGAATAATTCTCAACTGGTCCCCATACTTTCCCGTCACATGTTTTTAAACCCGAAAAAATTATTCCAAAAACTCAAAAAAATTATTTTTCCATATGCATCTTACATGGGAAATTTCAACTAAAAACCGGCACCCGTTAAAATCGAAAAATAAAAATAAATAAAAATTAGGGAATTTCTTTTTTCGGATTTGGAATTAAATTAGGGGGATCGTTGCCCTCTAAAGAAAAAAAAACGTTTTTGAGCCACCCTAGTGGGCACATTCTTAACACAACATTTAATTTAACACAACTTTTAAAAAAAAACGAAAATGAATCTTTTAAGCCAAATAACGGACGACATGAAAAAAGGCAAGAATAGAAAAAATTTAATTTGTAAATGACCTACAAGATTATTATAACACATTTTTGAATTTTCTTGAAAAATCCAAAATTCTAATTTTGACAGTATACAAAATATTAGAAAATCCAAAAATTACATTTTTTTAA
>NC_046659.1:120415320-120425423 GCF_010883055.1 Belonocnema kinseyi | reverse complement strand
GAAGTCAAAAACGGTAAGGCTACTCAGTAGACCGTATGCGTAACGTTTAAAAAATAAAAAAATTAGAAATGGGCAAATTCAGTTACTGGAAAAACGATTAAAGTTGCAATAAAATGTTTAGTAACAAAATTTGTTTTGAAAGAATTCGAATTTTTCCAAGCTTTTGCATACTTTTTTAAGACCTAAAAAGAAAGAACGAGTACGTAATTCAACTGTTTTGAATGTAACTTCAAAAAGTGAGCGCATTTTCAAAATATTTCAGACTATTTTTTTTTTAAGATTTAAAAATTCTGTGTATAGCTATTTATAGTACTCGGAAAGTCGAAAAATGTTTCCTCCTGACTTTTTTTGATAAAAACAAAATCATCAGAGTTATGGCATTTTCAAAATTCAAAAACAGAACCAAAATGAACATTTTAAGCCTCAAGGAAAGAAATAAAATTGAGAGACTTAAGTTTTTCTTTCTAAAAAGATTTATAAATTTGTTATTAATCACTTTTAGATAGGACCACTACAATTTTTTCCATCATCAAAAATAAGTTAAAAATTTTAAAAAAATGAAGCTTTTAAATCTTCAAAAAAAAAGCAGTCTCAATTATTTTGAAAATGGTCTTTTTCAATTTTTCTCCATAATAGCTGACTACGGAAATTAAACTTCATTTTTCGACAGTAAAATAGTGTAATAAAGGCCAATCGAATAGATTTATTTTTTCAAAAGTTATCGTCAGCCATCCACACATGCAGCCATGCATATTCATAGCCTCCTTCAAAAAGCATGTTTTTCGGCTTTACAGGTCTCAAAACGGGACATTTAACAGAACGAGAGGGTGTGGGTGGGAGGCTGCAAAATTTACTCTAATTTAATAACTTTTCTGATGATAATGTAGAAAATTACTACATCTTTTCAATAACGCTGGAAAATATTAGAAACATTTTTCAAAAACAAGTTTATAAATGCTTTGGATTTCTAAAATCGTAGTCAAATGATAAAAGTACACTATAATTTTCAACAAAGACGGAAGAGAATAAAAACCGTTTTTTATTGCGCATACATTTTTTAGTTGTATATATGCTTATCTTTTACCATATTATTTTTATTGTCTAAAAATGCAACCATTTCATTTTGGTTAAACATTTTTTCATCAAAATTAGAAAATGTTAACTATTTGGTTACAAAGTCGTCCTTCTTGTTTAAATCTAACTGTTTGAGAATTCGTTTTTTTGGAAATAAACATTCAAACAAAAAATATGAGGATTTTGTTTTAGGTGTAAAAAATATCTTTTTCAGATAAAGATTTAACTGTTTCGTTTGAAATAGTAATTAAGGTAGTTGTTGTGTCAAAAGACAGATATCTGAAAAAATAGTTTTTCTATGATTTTAAGAATCAAAACATTACAACTGACGTAATTCCAAAAAAAGTACACTATTTTTCATGCAAAATATTAAAATTCACAACTAAACAGTAATTTTAACAATATGCTTTTCAATTGAATTTTTTCTGAGCATCGCTTCTTACCAGTGTTTGAAAAATGTTTGAATTTTCATGGATGACCACTTTTTTCGGGAAAACAATCTCTACAGCCCTACTGTTTCGAATTTTTAAAATAATCTAATAACCTTAAAATATAATTATTTGTTTAAAAAATGTTTCCATACAAAAAAATTGTTCTAAATCTTAGAGCCATAGAAAAAGCCAGAGAAGACATGGAAAAATTTACTTTCAAAATTGGAAACAGTAAAGTTGTAGAGAATGTTTTCCCGGAAAAGTCAGCCATATTTATTAATAAAAATGCAATATTTTTTCAAAAATTAGAAAGAAACGATGGCCAGAAAAAATACAATTGCAAAAAAAATTGGTTAAAAGGAATGTTTCTTGTCTAAGTTTTAACATTTTTTATTAAAATAATGTTTTTTATTTGAAGCGATATCAGTTATGATATGTGTATTCTTAAAATTATAGAAAAACTATTCTTTCAAGATATCTGACTTTTGGCACAACAGCTGTCTTAAAAATCGCATAGAGATATCTCTGAAACGAATCCCACAATATCCTTATTTTTTTAATAAAATTATTAGTTTCTTTTAAATGATACCCCAAAACTTTATATCTATATGCAAATATTGTTTTTCCATCTAGTAAAAATGAAGGGAATAAAATAAGTGCAGTGTTTATATTGTAGCTTTTATACTGTTTAAAAATTAATTGTATTCCATGAAGTTTCAAAAGCGTTTGTCAGTTATCATTCATATTTGATTACTGTTGCATTATTGTTTTAAAAAGTTGTTTTAAAAAATTACAATCATTGTAAGCATTATAATTGTTTTAAGTGAATTGAAAAACTACTAGAGTTATCGCTTAGCTAATTTAAAAATACCCTTACTTTTTATAGGACAATTGTTTTCTTTAAAATTAAGATCCAAAAATCCAAATCTATGCGAACATGCTTTTTTGTACGCAGTGGGCCTCAGTGGGATGAAAACAATATTTTATTTGTTCATCGTAGAATATTAGTAGTGGATTCGTGTTTGCAATGATTTAACCTTTCTGTAAAATGCTAGTTCACATTTATGAATGTTAAACAATTATGAACGTTGAAAGTTATTATTTTCCTTCAAAAAGTTTCCTAATTTTTTAATCATTAGAGTTTTAAATTTATTATTATTTAAAATTTATACTATTTTGTTGAAAATACGTCTTTTGTAGTAAAATATTAATCTGCTTGGAGAAAAGTTAATCCTTTGGGTTGGCAATTCATTTCTGTTATTAGGATGTAAACTATTTCATTAAGTATCAATTTTTTATAGTTTGGAAATAATTTTTTAATTGAAAATATAACAATTATATATTAAGTTGGAAATGTGCCTTTTTTATATAAATTCTTTTAACCCACGTTTCTGGTTTTATCCATGGAACATGCTTTTTAAACAAACACAAAATCAATTTTCCAGAAAAAATAGACGAAGTATGAAAATATGTTCACAAACAAACATATTTAGTACAGAAAGATTACAATCATTTTTTGATAGGATGCGTAGTTTATGTTTTAATTAAAAATTAAAAATTTTAAAAATAAATTTTTTTGCTAAAAGATCCGAAATATGAAAAAAATGTACAGAGAAAAGTAGTTCAAAAAATTAAATCAATAAATTGGTCAAAAATTATTTTTTATATTTTTAACAAGAAGTTCCTAAATCTGATCTGAAAATTATCATTTGAAATTTTCGTAATTGATCGCGCACTTTTTCTTACTTATTAAAGCAAGGCAATGACAATAAAGTATGTTAAAAATTCTCTTGTTTACAATTTAAATGGATATAGATTGAAGTTTAATTACTTAATTTATTTATTAATTTGGGAACTTTCATTTTTTTACCATTAAAATTTACTTTACATAACTAAAATTTGAAACGTTAATGATTGAATTTTTTCCATTCACCTAAAAATGAAACTACATAAATGCTTTGGTTTGTATACAAAATATTCAGTAAGATTCAGTAAAAAATTAATCTAGAATCAAAGAAACCGTTTCTTTAACATAAGTCATTAATTTCTTTAGATAAGGAAAATGAAACGTCAGAATTAACAAAATGATTTCAAATTTAAAAAAAAAATTGAGCGAATCTAACGACCATTTCCTTTAACGAACGAATTTTCATGGGATCATCACAAATTCTTTTAAATAAAAGAAACTGGTTCTTCACTCAGAGCCATTTAATTTGTTCTTCTGATTGTGCAGTTCCATGCTTGAAATTTGTTAAAATTATGAATATATGCTGATGCAGCGTTATCTTCGCCAAGGTTTAAATTTTTACTTCTTTAGTTAGATTTAAAATTAGCTAAAGAATGAACAAAATTGATATGAATGATAATTAAGTTTTGTAGGGATTGATAAAGGTATCACAAATCTCTATTACTTGAAACTATAAAAAAATATTTTTTTTCGCAGTTCAACTATTCGTCTTCGTTCAACTGTGTTTTTTAAAGCCGAAGGAGCTTGAACCAAAGATAATTCGCAATCAAGAAATTTCAATTTCCAGTGGTTTCTCTGAAGAGAAATCTTGTCAGTTGTATTTCTTGGCGGTCTAAGGATTCAAACTATTGTTTAAACATACATTAGAATCATATGACTGGAAGTGATACAGTACTATCTGAAAGCGACGAGACCTTCCATAAATTCGTAATCTTGCTGACATTCGGCATTTTAAAAAAATGGAGTGGTTTTTCGATGAAGGACTACAACAAGCCAGATTCCACTTTTTTGGCAAACTCTTAATACCTTTTTTATATCAATACCCGTGTAGGAGTCCAAACATGGATCCGGCCGGGTCTCGGCATAATAGCCTCGGTTTATGCCTGGTGGTGGTCGGGGAATCCGGCCGGGATCCGGCTAAAAACGTTACGATAAACTGGTTGGATCCCGGATTCAATACCGGCCGGGATCCGATCGGGTAATTCGGCCTGAAAGCAGTTAAAAAATTTAGGCGAAAAATCGGTAACTTGCTTTGTCTTTTAAGGCTCATCGTTAAGATTACGGTGAATTTTAAAAGTCAAATCAAGTGAACCCATTTCAGCAAGAAAATCGGAGTAGAATTTTGATCCTTGACGATAGAATCTCGTGGAAATTTGGAAATCACGTGGTGATTTAAGGTTAGGAAGGAAGAAAGAAAAAACTGTATACACAACAGTACATTTTAATTGAAAATAATAATTATTCGCGCACAAAGTCAGGTTTTCAAACTAATTACTGAAATAAGGTTGATTTTAACCGTGAATCTCGACTTTATTTGCGAACTTCGAAGAGATGACGCGATGTGTGTGCAAGGAGCATCCTCGTTCTAGGTTCGAAACTGAAAATTACTGAGTATCTATGCAGACGCCAGATCTAGCAGGTGCTATATATGGCAGTAAATTTGAAAGTGTAGAGGCCAAACATTCTCTGAAAATAAAGAAGTTTATAAAAATGTTATCATTTCTGTTTTTTTTCACATAGCAGAATCAATAACAGTTTAATTTCAAAAGTTAAATTATTCAGAAAAACTTATTGTTTTTTTAATTTAAAGAAGCTTATTTCTATTTTACTGATGTGATAAATCTTTGAATTTTAATTTTCTAATAATAATTCATCTAGCATCCATAATTACGTCTTTGATAATATCACGGACCATAAACCTTGTTGTATGATGGCCAACCGGGGAATTTTCCACACGGGTAAATGTCACAGAAGTTACAAATTATTTGAGCATTTCATGATTGAAATTTATATTTGAAGCATTTCTTAGGTAGTTTTTCCCTTAATGAATAGAAGAGACAAGATTCCGATTTCAGGAAAAACTCTTATCTGCCTTATAAAAAAGGAAAAAGTTCAGGAAAATAATTAGTTAAACTTCTCCTTGCTTTCATTTCAGAGATTTGGATGCTTTAAAAAAAATGAATCCATTTTTTGTTTTATTCAAACCTCGTATAACGAAATCTTAGCTACATGATGTAAAATTAATAAAAAAAAATACTAAAAGTTTTCAATAAATGCTGAAGGAAATGAGCATTTTTTTGTACGCATAAAATTGTAGAAGGATATCGATATTCTTCTGGTATATTCTCAACGTTAAGAAAAAAATACACAAAATTATGAATTAGCTCACAAGTTTGGTCATAGAGATTGCAAATATTTCGAAAACAAGTATACATATTTTAAAGAAATTTCAAGAGGCATAAGCCTAGTTTTAGGTTGTGTTCTATAATTCAATGGGAGTATTGGAAGCACTGGTGTGACGTCATGATAATGACTGCGAAAAGTGGGGAGTGGGAAAAAGCACTGGTGCAGTGATTCCAATGCTGAAAAAATTATTATTTGCATCGAAGTGCAGCGTTGTAATTGGTTTACGAGAAAAGTTGACATTATTTTTCGTGACGTAATTCTCAGTGGTTTGACTGAAAATCGAAGCACGTGTAATAGTAGTGGCAGCGGAAAGTTTTCAAAATAATTATCCAAAGTTTTAAATTAAAACAATTGTATTACGAATTTTTGCATAAAAGAAAGCATGTATAAATGAGTGTAAAGATTCTCATGAATTTTATTATAATTAAAACAATTTTTTGAAGAATTTGGCAATTATCGATGTAAAATCTGAAATATGTATGTGTGTATATAATTTTTATATAGATATTAAAGTCCCGGTTTCGGGGGTTTAACACTCTTTTCGTTCTATTTAAAAAACAATTTTATAGGCTGCTGAAGTAGCTTTTAATTTCGGAACCGTGATCTTAAAAGGCAAAATAGTTTTCATTGCCAATGGTTTTAAATTTGTTATCAATTTTGATTAAAAACTTTCGACCCTCAATATATTTTTCTGTAACTAAAAAGACAAAATAACAAGAATTACAAGCAGATTTAACATATGAGCATGGAGCATTAACCCACTGGGCCCCTCTGACGAATGAACTCGAGGGCCCCTTATGCCAAAGAAGGAGGGGGAAGGGGAGGTGTAAAATTTGTGATATTAACAGGGCCTGTAGAAGACGTGAGTTATAAAAAAGATGGTGGAAAATGAAAAGTGTTTTTTTTTTCTTCAAAAATACAGTTTAATATTATTAAAATCACCCAACTAAAAATATTAATTTTTAATACCTCCTTAGTTCCTTGCATTTTTCAGAAATTATTGTAAGGTTTTTCTTTTCAGCCTAAGAGAACGGAAACTAGAATTTTCATTAAAATTACAAACTACATCTCAAATTCTTCAGATAATTTGTCATGGAATTGCTGTATACTGCAAAAGTGATTTTAAAATTAAAAGTCTCGTTGGAAAAGCATAGGCAGTTTTACATTATTTTAGCAAACAATTGTTGCCCAATGGAAAAGTCGGAGGAACTTGTGCCATGCACATTGTAAGATGCTGAGCTTGACAGGAATTATCTTGTAAAATTAACAGTTAAAAATGTAAATCAAACGCAACATGGTATGTGGAAATATCTGCTATTTCTTAATACGTTTTGTTCTTATTGCCTCTTGTTTTCTTTTGATTTTGCCCTACAAGTCAATATATGAACTGAAACTCTAAAGAAAAAAAAAGATTTTATTTTCTTTATAGATGGCTTACAATGTCCTCTACAAGCCCCATAAATATCAAAATGGGATCTGTCTTAGTTTTCAAGAAATAATTAGAAATGTTCACTGAAACGATGCACGCGAAATGCGTACGTTCTTAATTATTTTTCGACATTTAACAGGGATCCAACTAATGAGCCTAGTCTAACATAAACACTTACGACGATTCGTGCTCGATTTCAAAGTTGGTCTTCAGTTGTCTTTTAAAATCATTTACAAATAGAAATTTCAATATTGTCCTCGAATTAATGAATCGTTTTTATCAATGCTTATGTTTCAATTTGAAATAACTCAAGTACATCCGCCAGTAAACTTATTTTGTTTGTACTTAACATTTTACTTCGATTTTATTTTTGAATTTGAAAATCGATATTGAAATATTTTGCATGTAAGCATTTAATAAAATGTTGTATCATGCTGATATTGAGCGAATCCTCTCATAACCTCATTACATGCGTGACGAAGTTTTCCACAAGAGGAATTCGCTGCAACGGTTCTCGCAAATTCCTATACCGTCTATGCAAGAGAATTTGAGCTAGTGCTAATTCATCATCGCCACTATCACTACTGTCACGGTTTTCAAATAAAATAGCTAAATCATTCACAACATTGACAGCTCCAGCTTCCATTTCAGCCATTTTAAAATAATTTCGAATTTGAATGTGATTGGTTGCGCCTCTATACTCTTGTCCACTTGTTTCACAGTTGGTAACACTAAAATTACACGGCCGGCGAATTTTTGAACTAAAATTTCCCTGTCGGTGACGTTCCAAACGCATAAAAATCTACTGCCAGTAGGGGTACTGTCACACCTCTGTCTACTTGCCCGGTGCAGGCAAACAGCTGCCCGAGACCGTTCACATCTTGGTTTTTCCTTCAGTGCAAAATCTACAAATCGCGCGGGAATTTTAAATATTGCTAAATTTTGTAATGAAATAAACCAAGTTTTTATAGTTAAAATTGACAATTATGATAATAAGTTTTATTTTTCTAATATAATGTAAAAATAAGAGATAAAATAGCCAGACCTGAATTGAGTATTTCAGAAATTTTCAAGTTTTTACAGAAAAGTCGTTTTGTGAGTCGTATTGTTTTTTTATTTTTATATGGTGTTGATGTACTATGTCAAGCAATCAAAGAAAATATATTTCTGTGAGCGAAATAAATAAGTTTATCTGCTTTTGTACAATGCAAATATGGTTCTTAAGGTGCAATTTCAAATACGTACAGGAACCGTCAGCTTACAGCAAACTAACCTGCAAAATTCCTACACGAATTTGAAATTTCACCTTTAAAAAAATATTTACATTGTACAAGAGCATAAAAACTGATTTATTTCACTTACAGCAATATATTTTCTTTGATTGCGCGACACAAGACATCAACACCAGATAAGAATAAAAAAACACTACGACTGACAAAATGACTTTTCTGGAAACACTTGACAATTTCTGAAATACTTAATTCAGGGCTGAATATTTTATCTCTTATTTTTACATTATATTGGAAAAATTTAACTCATTGTAATAATTATCAATTTCAAATATAAAAACTTGGTTTATTTCATTTAAAAATTTTAAAATATCAGAAATTCCCGCGCGATTTTAAGATTTTCCACAGACGGAAGAACCAAGGTGTGAACGGTCTCGGGCAGCTGTCTGCCAGCACCAGGCAGGCAGGCAGAGGTGTGATAGTACCCTATTAGTGCTGCCAGTGAATTCTAGACTTCGACCCTAGTTTCAAAAAGTGGAATCCACGTACCTTCAACTTTTCTAAGACCCTGTCATGGTTGACAACAGCTGCAAAAATTTCAAAACAGTAACATTTGACCTTTCGTACCCCACTTAGTAGCTATTTCATATCCCACATACTCGGTATGTCGTACCCCAACTTCGAGAGATATCTGAATCCTTACCGAGGTACAGTGAACACCGTTATAATTTTACCTGCAACAAAATACCAGGCAGTCTGATAAGTACCTGAAAATTCTAAGAGATGGCATTAGTATTCACTAATGTGAACCATTTTGATCGAGCTTGATCCTTCAAATGACGCCTGTCAAAACTTCAGTCATTTATGTTTACGCATTTACAAGTTACAGCACTGAGAAGCGACTAACCTCCGAGTTTTTTGTTTAATATGGAAAAATCTGAGTTTCGAGTTTTGAGCAAACACTACTATCTTCGCAAGAAAATGATATCCGAGACCAAGGCCAAGCTGGATAAGTATTACCCGGACTTTGCACCGTCGATTGGAACGATTTATAAGTGGTTTACCAAGTTTCGTTGTGGCCGTACGAGCACAGTTGATGCTGAACGATCTGGGCGTCCAAAAGAGGTCACTACACCAGAAAATGTCGAAAAAATCCATGATATGATGTTGAATGATCCCAAAGTGAAATTGAGAGAGGTAGCTAATGCTGTTCGCATATCATTGAAACGTGTAAGCAATATCGTGCATTCAGTTTTGGGCATGAAGAAGCTCTGCGCGCGATGGATGCCGCGTTTGCTCACAGTGGACCAAAAACGAATTCGTGTGACAACTTCCCAGCAGAATTTGGCATTATTTTCGCGTAAGCCGACCGAGTTCTTGCGCCGATTCATAACCATAGATGAAACCTGGATCCACTACTACACTCCTGAGTCAACACAACAGGCAGAACAGTGGGTTCCACCGGGCCAAAGTGCTCCGAAGCGTCCAAAAACGCAACAATGGGTCGGAAAGGTTATGGCCTCCGTATTTTGGGATGCACATGGCATAATATTCGTGGACTATCTTGAAAGAGGTAAAACCATAACCGGAGCATACTATTCATCATTATTGGACCGATTGAAAATCGAAATCGCCGAAAAATGACCGCATTCGAAGAAGAAAAAACCGCTTTATCATCACGACAGTGCGCCTGTTCATTCATGCTTAGTTGCACAAGCAAAATTGGATGAAATCGGCTTCAAATTGGTTCCTCAGCCACCGTATTCACCAGACTTGGCCCCCAGCGA
>NC_046659.1:120381272-120415220 GCF_010883055.1 Belonocnema kinseyi | reverse complement strand
TCGACCTAAAAGGAGAGTATGTTGAAAAATAAAACCGACTTTGGCCAAAAAAACGTCTCCGTGTTTCATTTTTCAGGGACTTATCAGACTGCCTAGTATACCCCCAAGTTTTTACTTTGCAGAGGTCGGATTCTTCGGAAAAACGTTCACGAAGCTCGTCACCCATCTCAGCCAGATCTTCAGGCTTTAGAGAAACCTGAGTGTTGATGTTTCTCCGAGTCATAAAGCATTGCACTTCCTTAATCGGGTGCGTGCCCACGGTTGGGCTTAGTGTTGCCTTTCTTTCGCAGTTGCCGGCTTGTTCTAGCTGTTGTTAAGTAGGCGTTCTGCTTACATTGCCCTCTTTTTGAAGTAGTTCGGCATGGTTTCGCAGACGTTGATGCGAAAAGTGCGATAGTTGCGGGTGTTTCCCGCGCCATAGAGCATCCAGTCGTGCCATGTAACCCCATTCAGGGACAAAACTGGCATCGTGACACTTTAGATTGTCGCGAATCATTCGCCCAGTCCACCTAAAGCCCCCGAGATTCCGCCGATCCATCGCATTGAATCCATCATCATTGGCTCCCCCGGTTCTAGAGTGGTCGGCATTGTTGGCTGACCCATTGTCGGGAGCCCTGCGCGTTCTTTTTTTTTGTGTAAAACCACACTGACTAATACTATGTTTGGTCTTGTCATTGCTGTTTCCACGAGAAGCTAGAAAAAGTCATTCGTCCATCTTTGTAGATCCCTGAATGCAAGGATAAGGCTGCGTATTCTGAGAGGTGGCCCGGTATCCCAGAGTCACCGTTCTAGACACCTCACCCAGGTGCCATTCAGCTTTCGGCACGGTTTTCACACCTCCGCGTGGGGGTTAATTCCTTCGGGACCACCCCTGGACAATTGTCCGCGACTGCGTATTCATTTTTGTAACCATGTTCAGCAGAAACCCTTGGTACAGGGACCCTCTATTCGCAACCGGAAGACGCGTTGGGTGGCTTTGATCAAAAGAAAATTCTCAGAGTTATAGCATTTTATATGTTATAAATAATGTTAATAATTATATAAATCAATCGAAAATCAAAATATTAGGGCAAACAACGCACCATATCAAAAAAGTTAATTGCAAAGGAATACTGCTTTTTGAAAGCCCTACAACATTGTCAGAACAACTTTTTGGATTTTCTTGGAAAATCCAAAACTTTAATTTTAATTGAACGAAAAGTAATGGAAAATAAAAGTCTTCATTCGGTGGTCAAACCATGCAGGATACGAAAAAAACGAATTAATAGTAGAGGATCCGAATATAAAAAAACCTTTACTCATTCGTTTACGCGATGAAAAGTATTTTATATCAAAGTTAATATAGTACAAAATATATCGCGACAAGGTTGCATACACAATTTCAATCTAGGCTCTGATGAATTAAAAATTCAAAAACTAATTTAAAAAAATTGCAATCTTTTGTTTACAAAACAAAGTATATAATAATCGAAAGTATGAACCTTATAGAAAATGCATGAGTTGGCAGGTACAAACAGGTGAGTCGATACTAGTATTTTGCAAGAATCTGTTTACGCAATAAACCTTATATAAAAATGCAGATAATTTTATTGCGAACACGATGACATAAGGTTTTCTGCGAAAATCTATTTGGAATACCGGTTGTCGCATTTTGAAACGTATGTAAAATGCTTGCAGAAAACTCATTTTTTTGTATTTTTGGAATCATTTTTTAGGGTCTGAAAAAATGTTGCGGGAACGTATGTGGACCTGTAGAGAATTATCCAAAGAAGAATTTCTTGTTTAGGACATATGGGTTTGACACCCGTAACACCCCCGCGAGGACTTGAAAATTATCCTTAAAACACAAAATGCCAATTCTTTATGAAATCGACTTTCTAAACACTGGATTATCCTATTTTTTTACTTAAAATTATTAATATTTATCTAGTGAAATATTTATTACCATTGGTTAATTAATGTTTTTTTATTTGAACAAATGGAATTTGTTCAAATAATTTTATTCTGAAAATTCTTTTTTTCCCCTAAAAATTATTACTATTAGTCTAGTTGAATATTCATTAACATTTTATCATTAATTTTTTATTGTTTTACGCAAATTGAATTTGTTTAAATGATTTTTTTTCAAAAAATTGTCTTTTTTTTTCTTTAAACGTATTACTATTTGTCTAGTGAAGTATTGATTAACATTATTTTATTGTGTTTAATTGTTTAAAAGAATTGAATCTGAATAATTTTTTATGAAAAATTATAATTATGTTTTTAGTGGAATATTTATCAACCTTTTTCAACTAATTTAATTTTTATTTAATTTTTTAAAATTTAAAGTGTGTAAACTAATGTTATTAAATATTCCACTAGACTAATAGTAATATTTTCAAGAAGAAAGAAAAACAAATTTTCAAGAAAAAAATTATCCATATCCATCAAAGCAAAGAAACCATTAAGACTCAAAGATTGTTTGAAACTTGGTGCAGCTTATAGACGGAGAGCTAGCTACATAAAACAGCCTCGATGCGGTGCCAAAGATCAAAGCTCGAAAGTTGTAAGAAAAACATTAATACATCATCAAATGGCTACTCTGCCTGTTCGCAACTTTTGCGTATGAGAATGGCAGCCGTTTTTCCACGATGTAAAATTTGGCAAAAAATCACTAAGGTGGCCGCGTCAAATTTGTTTGAAAACATTGTTTAGGTTTCAATTAAGAGTTGTGAAACAGTGGCAGAAGTTTAGTCGTTTGGAAAACAGTTGGCAGAAGCGAATCAAAAGTCACTGAAAATCCCTTCCAAAACTTGATGCAGTTCGCGCGCCCAGCTTCTTTCCAATACTCTTTAGACTTTAACTAAGAGCTGTATGTAATTAAAAAATTTTAGCATGATGGAAAACCCTGGGCAGAAGCAATTTAGACGGAAAATGTCAACTAAATTAAATACGCGATTTGTTTGGTAAACTTGCATGTTGAGGCTACCTTTATATATTACAATTACAATTATTTTATTAATCTTTTTAATATTATTAATATATTGTTAATAAATTAAAATATTTATTATCAAAATATTATTAATATATTATATTACAATTATTTTGAAATTCTAAACCATTTAAAAAAAAAAGCATCACGATACGATTAAAACTCACTATAAAAGTCCAATTTCTCCTTGCGCGTCGAATTTTAAGCCAATCGTTCGGTTTTTACCAGCTAGCGTTACGCGAGACAGGAGGCGGTGTAGCGTCATTCTCTCTATACCTGGCAAAATCCGAGCAACTGGCTTAAAATTAAACGACCAAGAAAAAATTTGACTTTTACAGCGAGTTAATGGCATATGTAAAGATAGATGTTCATGCAAGTTTAGCGAACAATCGTGTATTTAATTAAGTTGACATTTTCCGAATAAATTACTTCTGCCAAGGGTTTTCCATTATGCTAAAGTTCTGCCATTACACAGAGCTATTAGTTAAGGTCTCAAGAATGTCGGAAAAAAACTGGGCGTGCGAACCGTATCAAGTTTTTGGAGGGGGTTTTCCAGGACTTTTGATTTGCTTCTGCGAAGGGTTTTCCAAACGACTAAAATTCTGCCACTGCTTCGCCGCTCTTAGTTGAGACCTAAAGAATGTTTTCGAACAAATTCGACGCGGCCACCTTATTCATTTTTTTTTGGAAAATCTTACATCGTTGAAAACCGACTGCCATTTTCATATACAAAAGTTGCAGACCAGCAGAGTAGCCATTTGATTATGTATAAATGTTTTTCTTACAATATTCGAGCTTTGATCTTGGGCACCGAATCGAAGCTGTTTTATGTAGCTAGCTCTTGGACTATTAGTGACGAGATCCGAGGCAATACGAACTTTCCCGAAGTAACACGAAATTTACTTTTTTCACTGTGCCTTCCTTTTTTCATTGCGTCGATTTCCTTTTACACTGCGCCCGCCGAATTTTTTTATTGTTGTCCAGAAAGGTTGGCACTGCGCATGCGCCACGTCATCGACCAAAAAAGGTCACTTTTTGCACCAATAACATCTGAAAAACTGGCACTTTTTTGCAAATTATAGAGACTGAAAATTAATTGCAACAAGAACAGCCGAAATTAACCAAAAATGCATTTTCAACAAAATAATTGAATTTTCTACTAAAATGATAAATTTTCTGCCCAAAAAATATCCATTTTTACTAAACAGTTTAACATTTAACCAAGTAGTGGAATTTCAACATTAAAAATAGAAATTTTCACCCAAAACAGGAATAGTATAGTTTTTAATTGGAAGAATTAATTTTTTACTAAAATTGTGATAATTGATATCTATACGAGGAAAAAATCCTCATTTACATGAAAATCCGTCGAACTCATATAAAAAAGACTAATTTTAAATGGAATAATTAAATCCTCAATCAATGAGCTTTAAGAAATGAGAATTCATAACCAATAATGTGCGAGATATACAAAGACCTAGCGCGTAGCGCGAGTTAAATACATTAAAGAACGCAAAGCGCTAGAACCATGAAAGAAAAAAGAAAACTCTCAACAAAATACAGAATTGTTAACCAAGAAACATAATTTTCGTGAAGGAAGAAAAAAAAAACTAAATTGTGGTTCCGGATTCCATAACCCTGTATAGCTTGAAAATTCGTCTCTTTGTTAGAACATTAATGTTAAATATTGGTTAAAAATTAATCCTTTAAACATAGAGATCAAAATTCAAATAATTTTTTTCTTATATCGCAGAAATACTTCTCGCCGAATTTAATCTACGAGTAAAAACAACATGATTCCGTTCCTGGTTGATTCTGCGACTTGAAGTGCAGAACCTGCCTTATTCGAAATTGATTCGATTTCCTTCGGAATAATTTTTATAACACTGTTTTCTCATTTTTGCTTGAAAATTAATTGTTTCCAACTGAAAATTCAACTACGACATTTTTCGGCGAAATTAATATTTTTAATTAAAGCTTGATCCTTTTTTAGTTGAAAAATGAACTATTTGCTTAAAAGTTTGTGGATTTTGTTAAAAATTTGTCTTTTTTGGTAGAAAACAGAGGCCAACATAATTTTGTCGTTGGAAATTGGAGGGTCATTTCCGAATCCATTTTTTACGTAGAATCCGTTTCCGGAATCAGAATTGGCCCTTCACGTCAGGATTTTAAGATATTTAAGGTTATGTAACAAGGATTATAACATTGTTTTTGAATTTGGCTTTTAGTAATTCATAAATCTATTATTCGAAATTTGCGAATTATAATGATTGCAACGATATTTCATTTGTTTTGAAAGATTGAAAGTTGAAAAATAAATATTCAAAATTACGTGAAATTTTATTGAAAACGCTTCAGTATATTTTACTCAATTGCCCGATTATTTCAAACAATTTTCAAAAAATACTGTAAGATTAAGTAAATTTCCGTTAAATCTTGCAGATTGTATCCTGGTAATTTCCTGATTATTTTTAAATTCATTTCTAAATTTATTTTTAAAACATTAATTTTATTTTATACATAATTTTTGACACGATTGCTTAAGCTTTTAAAATCTTTCAAGATGCTTAAACAGATTCTAAATTTGTTGTCTAAAATCCTTAAACATCTACATTTTGTTTTCAGTGCTTTAAAATCTTATCTATTTCAAAATTAATTATTAATAATTTACTTAACATTTTTCAGTTTTTAATGGAAATTATGTCTTTATTTTTTGTTCTTTTTTCTTAATTATTCTTTTTAACCGAAAAAATAAGTATTCCATGTTTGGCTGGAAATTCCTGTATTCATTTCTCGTTTTAGAATTTTAATCTTCTTCGTGACTAATAAAACTTCCTGACGATATAGTTATGAATAAAAGCAAAGTGAAAACACTCGAGATCGAATTCACAGCTAGTTTATGAATATGTTTGACTATTTTTTAACGCTTTTTTCATTTCATAACTCAAATATTTTGCCTTTTCAATAGAAAGTTGAAAAGTCGAGGAAAATCGCAGGAAAGGAGAAATAATAAATCTAACCGTAAGGATCAAACAAAATATTTACTGGTAATTGAAGATATTACATGTCATTGCTAAAATAAGTTAGTAGCAATATGAAAATGAATTCATAATATTTCATCAGTAGAAAACTGGAAGTAACAATTGTGAAAATAACTATTTTGAATTTTAATTCGATTGTCCATCAAAAAAGTTTAAACAGATCAATTTTCATATAAGGGAAATTTTACAAAGGCAAAATTTGTCTGAAAAACGGATTAGCAGGTCTTGCTTGGACAACTTTCCCAATCTTCAAAATACATTGCCACTCCGGATAGCTGGTTATCATCTAAAATTTGCCAAACATCGTCTAAATATTCTGATTCAAGATATTGCTGTCTTGCCAAAATAAAAACATTGTTCAATCTGAAAGAATATTAATACTTTTAGCTTTCTGTGGCCTGTGAATACTTTATTGCCGAAAGAATGAATGGAAGTAAAATTTGAATTTTGTATCACCATTTCAAGATATTACCCATTGTACTATATAAGCAATAATCAGTCCATATCTTACCCATTAACTGCTTTATCCTTGCAATTGAGTTGGATGGCAACATTCTCGTAGTCCGTATATACAATCAGATGTTCTTTAGTGCCATCTATATTTTCATATCGTGTAGTATATTTTGCTTCATATTCATCGAATATCGCAACGCCATCCAATGTTAATTCAATGCCGCTTCTGAAATTTATAAGAAGTGATAAAATATTTATAAAATAATATATTAGCTAAGAGTCAATATTTTATTAAGATATGCATGCAGCATTAAGAATATGATGTGCATCAATTTAGAAGAAAATGTTGTTTGAGATAACCATAGATTAAAAATATTATTTTGTATAAAAATGTTGTTTACTTCCACTTATTTCTTTTTTAACCTAGGTATCTCTTATGTTTCAATTATTAAATATTAGTTTCCTTACGACATGGATACTTGGGTGATTTCAATATCGAATGAACCATCATCGTTCTCCGTCTGGCTTCGATCAACTTCGATACATCGTGAGTACATATTACCATCATAAGCATATTTCGCTACTACGAACCAGCGTCCTAGGTACTATATAGAAAAATTATATTATGTGCAAATTACACCTTTTTTAAAGTTGATTTGGCAAAAATTTCTTGGTCTCAAAGATATAAATTAGGTGGGGAGATTCGACTTGAATGTCGAATCTATATTAAAAATATCTTGTCCCTTCTCAGTTGGCGTAATTCATATAATGAACTCAAACATTTGATCAAACAGAAACTTTTCTTTCATCTCTCAATAATTTTTAAACAACTGAAAAGGTCAAATTAAATGTATACATCTTCTTTAAATTATCTTTGAGACAAAGTCATTTCTGTCAACTTCTGCTCAATTTTCATTTATATTTACACTTGGCACATCAAAATCCTCCATTAATGTAATACTTGAACAAGTATCAGAATACGTAGGCGGATAGGTGGGCGGATAGTTGGGCGGGTAGGTGGGCGGATAGTTGGGCGGATAGTTGGGCGGGTAGGTGGGCGGATACTTGGGCGGATAGTTGGGCGGATAGTTGGGCGGATAGTTGGGCGGATAGTTGGGCGGATAGTTGGGCGGATAGTTCGGCGGATAGTTGGGCGGATAGACGGGCGGATAAGTGGGCTGATAGGATGGCGGTTGCGTAGGTTGATACGTAGGCGAATTCGCAGCTGTATCCATATACGAAGACGTAGACGCTTGCGTAGGCGTAACCGCTGGTTGGGCTAAAGCTCCAGCGCAGAGTAGAACGAGGAATCCCACTCGAATCATTTTTTCACCTGAATAAGATTACAAATTACTAACCAAGAAACATATAATAAGTCATTAATTTTATTTTTTCTTGAAACTTATTCTTGCTGTTTTATTTTAAAAAATAAACTATAAACTAATACTCTTTGCACAAAAGCTGACATAGGAATCATGGACAAAGTTCTACATGAAAAAGCACACCCTTTTTTCTCTTAAGAGTTTAACTGTAATGCATATATTCCGAGATGTTCAGCGTTAACAAAAAAAAAAATTATTGAAAAAAATATCATAGGTTTATAAAGAATCTGTAAAAAATCTCATCTTGGACTCATCTTAAAGAAATTACAAAGTCGCACCCATGTCATTGTTATTTTTGTAAATTTACAAGTTCCTTAAAAATTAAACACATTTTTTTGGTTGTAAAAAGAGTATTGTTTGTTTACTGTGAATACCCAATTATCAATTTTTTGACAAAGCTAAGTGCATTGTCTCAAAAATTAAAACATCGTTGGTTTTCTTTTAATACTCGTTAACCGAGAGTGCTTACGAAAAGACATAAATCAAATGAATACATTTAAAATTGGAAAATAAAAAAAATATAGAAATTTGAAGAAACTCCCGTATATACGTGATCGTCTCATATAATTTTAAAAAATCTACTAAAGTAATTTCTAAAGAGAAAATAAGGGAATAAGATATAAAAAAATGAATAAATTTAAAATTTGAAAAACTATATATGTCTACCAAATTTGAAGGTTAAAAAAAACTCTCAGTTATAAATGATCTTTATTAATAATTGAAAAACTTCTATTAAAAAAAATGTCTTCAAACAATGATTGTACAACTTTAAGCTTGAAGATTTGAAAGAACTCGAGGTTATACCTGATTTTCAGAAATAATATATAAAAAATTCTACAAGCAAATGTCCACAATAGAAAATAAATCAGCTGGCTGTTAGTGAAAATATCATCTGCTTGTTTAAATATTGATCTTTTTTGTTGAAAGTGCAATACTTTTACTTGAGCAAATTGAATTTCTGTTGGAATTTCCTCAAAGTTGCGACATATTTGGGCCTACTGTTTTTTTTTAGTGAAAGCTTTTCTTCCGCAAGACTTTATGATTCACCCCCTCATTAAAAATGTTTATATTGGTATATTTACTAGTAGATTTGAAGAAAATCTCAAAGTCGCAGGGCAGTCGAAGATACTGATGAATGGAGATTTCAAAATTTGTATACACAAATTCAATCTTGAAGAACCGCGCCTTTTAGATTTGGGATTATTCTTCTTTCACTAGCTGCTTTTGAACAGAAACTGAAAAATTGTGGTCTTATATAGTGCTAAACTAATAAAAATAATACTAAAAGATTTTAATAGCATTGGAATAGATTTGAAAATTATTGCTATTATTCATACATTTTTTATCAGTAAACAGTTTTATTGCACATTAAGTTTAATTGCATCAGTGAAAAGAATTTCATCGCAGAACATTTAAAAATAATCAAATTCACGACTGGTATAGAGATTAGGAATTTTTCAAATAAAAAATTCATACATTTTTCTTATTGCGCATATATTTTCAGGAAGTAAACAGTTTTATTGAGGATTAAAATTTTATGGAAAAAAAACAAAGTATTCCGTTGCAGCAAGTTTGAAGATTGTCAAACTCACGACTTGCAGACAGATAGGGAATTATTCAAATAAAAAATTCATACGTCTTTTTATTGGGCATATATTTCCAGGAAGTAAACTGTTTTATTTTGTATTAAAATTTTATGAAAAAAAAGTATTCCATCACAGCCAGTTAAAAAATTATCAAACTCACGACTTCGAGAGAGATAACGAATTTTTGAAAGCCTGATTCATACATATTTTGTACCTTTGAAATGAATAAAAAATATATGAAGGTTTTTGAAACTTTTTATTCACGCCCCATTAGATTTCATAGCAAAATTCTTAGCAGGCAAACCGAACTAAAGTCAATTCTGAGAAAGTAACAAAAAAAAGAAGCATTTTATCTGCAATAGGTGCCGAGTTATTACTCTTTATAGAGCTCGGATTTTTTTTTTAAATAAGGCAAAAAATTCAATTTTGAAGTTTATATCGGAACTTTGGAACATGTTAATCTTACAACAAAATATTTTAATTAAAGCAGATGCAATTTCGAGTAATTCGAAAGAATAGCTATGACCTAGCCACAATAGGTCATAAGTTACGGACTTCAAAATTGACCACCTTCGACCTATTTTTCATGGCAAATTACTTGTGTTGGATTGAAAAAAATACTTCCTTTAAGGTTAAGCCTACGTAAGTGACGTCGGAAAAAAGTTATAGGAAACAAAATTATGAGTAAATTAAAAAAAAGATCTTCTATTCTGCATAGATCAAGAGTCCTAAGAAAAACCACATCTTTTCTAGTGTGAGCTGTTTTTGACAAAAAATCTTTTCTGAAGCAGCTCTTTACGTGCATATTTTAAAGAAAATTGGTAACAGGAAGAATAATAGAAGGCTACATTTTTCGTAACATGAAATAATGAAATACTATGACTCGTATTTTTTCTAATTTATTGTTAAAAAACAATACATTGTGTAATAATTGTTTGAATAATAATATGTTTCACACTATCAATTGTTTCCATGCTTAATATATTTTCTTTGTTAAAGTTGCAGTATAATATTATGCTATTGATGAAAACACTATCTCCTAATAGTCCTCATAGTCTCGTGTTCTCCTAATAGTGTTCTCCTGTTCTTCTAATAGGAGTAATTTATGTTACATACACTTTTATGATCAACAATTAGCCACTATTGTTTCTACTGGGATGATTAGTTTAACTATCATTGGCATTTTTAACATAAAATAATACAGCGTTATAAAACTAATTCATTCCATAACATTTTTCATAAACAATAAATAAACAATGCAAAGTCCGCTGTTTTCGTATATGCATTTTTAATAGCATATATTCTGAAAGTAATTTATACCATTAAAATGATTAAAATATGCACATAATTATTCAAAATGGCTTAAAATGTAAAAAAATGATGTTTTCTCATGAGTCAACACTCTTGATCTATACAGACCGAAAATTTAATTTTGTCTCCGATTCATGCAAAATTTCCTAACCAACAACTTTTTCTCTGACACCGCTGAAGTATCTTTACCAAGAAAACAAGCATATGGAGAAGAGTGAATACGAGTAATTTGCCCTAAAATATAGGTTAAAAGTGGTATTTCATTTTTTCTCTTTTTTTTTTAATTTCGGGCATTTTGATAAGTCACAAGTCGGCTCTTATTAGACATAGGGATTTTTTTTTCTAACTTCCTCACAATTTCATCTAGTGTAATTTTGCCGCCAAAATATTTTGCTCTAAACAGAAATGGGTCTGTCAAGCCTACGCAAAAACTATTTTTGGATTTCTTTTCGAAAATATTTCCGGAGCGCTTCGTAGTCTTTTCTAGGAAACTGAAAATTTTCATCAGGTGTCTCTACCGGATCGTTTCGTATGGCAGGGGCGATTCAAAAATGCATTAAAAAGATATTTTAGAATTGTTATGTATTTCATCCCTAAATTTCTTGGAATTCACCAAAAAGTAAGTGAATTTAAAAAAAACCTATTTAGAGGTTCCAAATAGTCCATGAACCCGTATTTCCTCTAAGAAAAAGGAGGTCCTTTTACATTTTATTCAGAATCGCCAATATGAGGTGGATAGATTAAAAACTAAACATTTCTCATGAGAAGTAGCAATAAGGTACGAATAAACGATTGTTTTCTTTATCAAACTAATAATTCGATTTTAGGGGTACCTAAAAAACCCCGCGAGGTGCCATACTTAAATGCAGGATGAAAACTTCATTTTGAAAATTCTCAGATTTTTTTTTGGAACAATTTCTTAGTTTTCCTGACCATTAGCATTCAAAGACCAAACTTTTAATCTTGTAATATACTTGAGATTGTATCTTTTATAAACGGAATCAAACAATATTTCATATAAAAAAAAATTTTCAAATTTACTTATTAATTTTAAACCAAAAAATTCTTTTTACCATAAAAGATAGCTTTTAGATTTTTTTGTCTAAATCTATAGGAACGAAAATCTAACTCTGGAAAAATTGTTCGAAAAAGTTATTAATCTTCTTGCTCTTGTTACTGGCCTTAGAAAGAAAGCATTTCCGTTGGTAAAAATTAATAATGCAAAGGATACAGAAACTCATCTTGGAATTATAATCCCTGATCGTATTGAAACGTCAGGTAAAAAAAGAAACAAACCTTTTTTCCGCGGAATTAAGATTTGCGCAGCTTCTGCTGTACAATATATCGAGGCTCAAGGCTACAAATTTGAATTTTATATAGTAGATTGTGAAGTGAAAGGTTGACCTATCCGGATTGAAAGCAAATCCTTGCCACAAAGTTTGTTCCATAGTTGCAAGTTTTCATGGAAAAGTAGAAAAATATGCAATCGGAAAGAAAATTGAAATTCGAAAACAGAACTTTGTAGACAAGTATTGCTTGAGGAGCCTTGATATGCGTAATTGATTGATAGCCTATGTTGATCCATTATGATTTCAATATTTTAAAGAATTGAAATTTTTCTTAAGTTTCCTCAAAAAATTCCAAGGAGATATTTTTAAATTGGAGACATTATAAGTTATGTTTCCAATCGTTTCACAATCTGGCCTTCTTATTGTTTCAATAGAGCTAAGAATGACACACCATCACGTTATTTTATTAAAATTTTATATTTTCCACGTTCATTTTTATCAATTTTTTCAATTTTTTCAATTACGATATGTTACTAAGACTGGGAGTGTCCCTTACTCAGGTACGTAATTTGTAGGAATTTCCAAAAGCTTTCTCCGGAAGATTCTGTTTTTGGCAGTAAACTTTGTTATTTCATTAAAAATTTCACATCTTTCTTAAAAAGACGACCTTTTTGAACACAAATTCATCTATTTTGTTGAAATTTCGCCTTCTTAGTTTGAAAATGCAGCTCTTTTTGGTAACTCAATTTTAGTTGAAAATTTAACTATTTCTTTGAAAATGTTGTTTTTGTTCAAAGTTTGATTTTGCTGCTGAAAAATCAACTAAAATCTTTTCTTGGTGAAAAAATTATGTGTATTTTTTAGTTTAAAATTCAATTTTTTTTCATAGAAATTTATTTTTTGTTATAATACTACTATTTTGATCTGGAAAATTCATCTGGAATCTTTTTTGGATGCAAAGTCAACTTTTTTTTTTTAAAATAAAAATTCGTCTATCTTAAGAAAAACTTCACTTCCTTTAGATAAATATATAACTATTTGGTAGAGAATTTAAGTATTTTGTTCAAACTTCATCCTTTTTGGTGAAAAAATCGCCTTTGGTTAAGAATGTAATTGTTCAGTAGAAAAAGTTTTTAAGATTGATCTTTTTTTAGTTTTATTATATTACTTTTATATATTTCTTGAATGAAGAATCTTTATTTTCTTGAAACAATTTTCAGATATTTTTTGGATGAACAAATTTTCCTGAATATTTTTTTTTGTTTAACTTAGTTTGACTTAAAAATTGATTTTTTATAAATTCTTATATAGCATTTTTCACAATTCAAATAAAAAATATGAGTCTTAAAACAAAATTGCGAAGAAAAAATTTCTTTACCTTCAAAGATAAATTAAAAAAATTCTCACCTTCATAATTTTCCTATTATCGTGAATAATTATCTTAAAAAGTTTCTTTTGTCTATATAATTGTTTAAGCGGACATCGAAACAGGTTTTACACATCTAAAAGTTTTCTGTTTAATATTTAGTGCTCACTTTAGCGTATTCACTACTTCCTAAAAATGAAATAATTTTCGTAAAAAATGTAAAAATATTAAATAATCAGGAATGAAATAAGCCATTAT
This sequence comes from Belonocnema kinseyi, assembly GCF_010883055.1. Classification (NCBI taxonomy): domain Eukaryota; kingdom Metazoa; phylum Arthropoda; class Insecta; order Hymenoptera; family Cynipidae; genus Belonocnema; species Belonocnema kinseyi. The sequence goes on along the minus strand of NC_046659.1, from coordinate 120,401,563 downwards.
TAACAAAAATATAATGAAAATTAAGAATAAAAAAAATTTTTTAAACAGAACATTAAATGTGTTTAAAGGCCTTCATGTTTAGAATAATATTAAACTATTTCAATTTCTGGAAAACTTTTTCAAATTTTCTCTATGGATCATATTAAATATAAATTCATTTTAAAGAAGTTACTAAGTAACTTTAACTTTTAATTAATTATAATATTTATGACTGATATCTTACTAAAAAAAACAAAAACAAAAATGTCGAAATTTCGAAAAAAGCGCAACTTTTCACAATTATTTAAACAGAAGATATTTATACACATTTTAAATTTTTTAAGCAATGAAGTATGTAAATTTCCATTAGTTATTATCTGAATCATTGTACATTTGACAAAAAGTTAAAACCTTAGAGGAAATCGCGAATTTCTAACACTGATATAGAAGAAAATATATATAAGCAATAAGAATTTGTATGAATAATTATATTGAGTTAATCAGAATAATTATTACTTCGCTTTAAGTGAAATATGAACAAAAAGCTTTAAATTTAAGAAAAAACGCAACTTTTTAAATATCTTAAAAACGAACATGGTTAAAAATAATAATAAATTGTCTAAACATTCATGCTTTTCAACTTAAAATAATCATTATCTCACTCTAATTTAAAAGTAGAGCAAAACTTCAAACAAGATTCTGTGATTCAGTGAAAAGATTCTGAATCAAATTTAGAAAAATATCTTTCATCTTATGGAAAATACATTTTAAATTTCATGGGGCATGCGGAAATTCTAACATAAGCACCATTTAAAAACAAAATTATTAAAAGTTCAATCATTTTACTTGGAGATTTATCAATTTAGTATAAAATTCATCAGTTACATGAAATTTTTCGATTAAAAGTGTAACTATTTAAATTGAGTATTATATAATTTTTGTTGAAAATTCAACTTTTTGCTTGAAATTTTTATTTTTTTTCAACTGAAAATCCAACTATTTATTTCTTGTTTAACAATTCAGCTTTTTAATCAAAACTTTATGTCGCTTGCTAAAAATTTATCTTTTTAGTAGAAATTAATCTATTTTAGCTGTTTTTTTTACATTTTCATCCTAACGAGAAGGTATTGGTTTTATGTAAAATTTCACTTTGCCGGTTTTCATTAAATCTTTAGGTTTTGAGACAGTCTGAGTAGGAAAAAATTATTTTTACGACGGTGTCTGCCAGTCTGTCTGTCTGCCTGTCTGTATTCTGTTGTCTGTAGTGTCTAGTTTCCTTCTGACTTTTCTTGATAAAAAGAAAATTATTAGAGTTATAACATTTTCAAAATCCAAAAAAGGACCAAAATAAACATTTTAAGCCACAAGGTAAAAAATAAAATCGAGAGACTGAAGTTGTTCTCTCCAAAAAGATCTATAAATTTGTTATTAATCACTATTAGAGAGCACGAATAGATTTTCTTTCTATCGTAAAAAATACGTTGAAGATTTTTTAAATAAATGTTGAAAAAAGGACGCAAGAGACGAACAAAGTTGAAAGACAAAAGTTGCTTAACCAAAAATATCTACAAGATTGTTATAAACTTTGGTTATAAAAATACATTTAAAGTAAAAAATAAACTATTTTGAAAAAAAACACAAGATACAATAACATTTTATTTCAAACATTTATCGCCTAAATTAACTTTAAATTGAGCATAAAAAAATTAAATTGATGGAAAAACGACACAAGTTACAGTAAAACATTTGATAATAATTTTTATTTTAATAGAAAGCGCATTTTTTTAATGATAAAAATGAGACAATAAAAATACTTTTGTTCCAATTCTATTGCATATTATGAATGGTAATAACATAAATTTATTGTAATGACACGCATTTTTCAAGGTGGCTAAAAATAAAATATAATGCAAAAAGAAACAAATATTAATGCATAAAAATTGTATTTGTCCTTATTTTGCAATATCTTAATAAAGATCCTTAGAATGTCTTTGTCAAATGTCGACGCTTTTAAACCTTATGAAATAAAAAAACACGTTTTCGCAATATAATAACATATATATAATGTAAATATAATTTGAAAACAATCAAGGTTTTCAAATATACGCTGAAAGAGGTGAATAAACTTTTTTTTTGTAATTATACAATTTTAGAAGAGCGTCGAACGCAGAAGCAGAAATTAAAAGAATTATACAACGCACTGCTCTGGTAGAAATTAGAAATTGTTATAAAAAAAGACAAGGTCATTAATATTTTATATTTTCGAATATTATCAAAATAACAAAAAGTGTACTGAAACAGTTGAATAATTTCTGAAGAGGGCAAAACGTGTTTTTAAGTATGAACATATTTTTGTTTTAAGATACACAGTTTTATTGCATACTAAATTTTATCTAAAAAATGTACCGAGCTCTAACCCAGCAATATAAATCAAAACTTATAAACTGAATTGTTATAAAACACCGGAAGAGATCAATAACATTTATCAGTACGCATACAAATTGAAAAACACATCGATTCAAGAAGTGATTAAAATCGACTCTATTAGAGATTAGGATTTTTTTTAAAACAAGTTTATAATTTTTTTGGTTTTTTTAAACTTATTATTTCTGGATTTTGTACTGGAACGTTTGCACATTGCCAAAAGATAATTTAAAATGTTTCCGAGTACGCATACATTTTACAAAGATACACCTATTTATTTCAAACTTGATTGCAAGTTTGAGAGCGCCAAGTGCTTTAAATTAAAACTTAAACAAATGTCAACTGTTATTTGGTGAATGTGATTTCTCTTTTGCTAAAGCTCTTTTGGCTCTTTTTTCGCACTCGATTTCGTCAAAAATGTGGACTTTTCTACATTATATTGTATACTTTAATATAAAATATATTGTATTCTTATTTTTTGTTCCGTCTCTTGGATCGTATTTCCAACATTTTTTTAAATTTGGAAACTTGTTTCCCACGAATAAAGGAAATTCTAATGGTTCTTTATAAATTTTATTTTTACAAAACTTGCAAATCTTTTTGGATGATTAATTTTTTTCTATTATTTTTCTTTATAGCTTGTGTCATTTGTCCAACTTTTCAGGAAAAATCCAAAAGTTGTTATCACAAACATGAAAAGCTGTCAAAAAGAAACGTTTTTCTATGCTTTACTTTTTTGGGTATTGTACTTGGTTTGGCTGAAAAATTCTCATTATCGATTTCGTTTTTTTTTCATTTGAAAATGTTATAATTCCTTTAAGTTTCACTTTATAGAAAAAAATCGTAAGTATAAATTGTTTTTATTTCCTAATCCTACAAATAACCTCACATTAAGCTTTTAAATCTGAAGAAAGAGCAGTCAAAACAATTGTGAAAATGCTCTTTTGCCATTTTTTTCTATAATAGCTGACTATGGAAATTAACCTTCATTTTTCGACATCTTTTTACTAACGCTGGAAAATAGTAAAAACATTTTTTGAAAACAAGTTAATAAATTCTTTTGATTTTTAAAATCGTAGTCAAATGATAAAAGTGCACTAAAATGTTTAACAACGACCAAAGAGAGTAGAAAACGTTTTTTATCGCGCATGGTAATTAAGGTAGTTATTGTGTAAAAAGTCAAATAACTGAAAAAAGAGTTTTTCTATGATTTTAAAAAAACAAAACATTAAAACTGACGCCATTCCAAATAAAACACACGATTTTTTATTCAAAATATTAAAATTCACAAATCAGCAGTAATTTTAACCATATGTTTTTAATTGAATTTTTCCTTAGCATCGCTTCTTATCAGTTTTTGAGAAAAGATTGCATTTTAATAGATTACGGTTTTTTCGGGAAAACATGCTCTAAAACTCTACTGTTTCCAATTTTTAAAATAACCTAATAATCTTAGAATATAATTGTTTTTTAAAAAAATGTTTACAAAAAAAAAATGTTCTAACTCTTTAGAGCCATAGGAGAAGCAACAGAAGCCATAGAAAAATTTACTTTCAAAATTGGAAATAGTAAATTTGTAGAGAATGTTTTCACGAAAAAAAATATTTTTATTCTTATAATCCGTAAAAACTATTTCAGTTATCTGACTTTTGGCACGACAACTACCTTAAAAGCCTCAAAGAGATATCGGAAAAACGAATCCAACAATATCCTTATTTTTATATAAAATTATTAGTTTCTTTTCAATTGAAGTCCAAAAATTTAAATCTCTAAATTGTTTTGCTACATAGTAAAAATGAAGGGAATAAAATCAATGTTTCGATTGTAGCTTTTACACTGTTTAAAAATTTATTGTATTTCATAAAGTTTCAAAAACATTTATCAGTTATTATTCATATTAAATTATTGTTGAATTATTGTTTTAAAAAGTTGTTTTGAAAGATTAAAAACATGGTAAGCATTATAATTCTTTTAACTTAATTGAAAAACGGCTAGAGTAATAGCTCAGCTAATCTAAAAATACCTTTACTTTTTATAGGACGATTGTTTTCTTTAAAATTGAAGTCCAAAAATCCAAATCTATACAAATATGCTTGTTTGTACGCAGTGGGCGTGAAAGGGGTAAAAACAATATTTTATTTATTGATCGTAGACTGTTAGTAGTGGATTAGTGTTTGGAATGATTTAAATTTTCTTTCCGTTAAGTGCTAGTTTACATTTTTGGATGCTTAACAATAATGAACGTAGAAAATTATTATTAACATTGTCTTTTCTTGAATAATTATTTTTTGGTTGTAATTAAAAAACTCGTAATATTATTTTATTCAAGAATCAAATAATGTGTCTGAAACTATTTTTTGACTGAAAGATTTCCTTATAACGAAGTCCAAATAGTTTACGACAATTTAATTATCTAACAAATGTATTCGTCGTTAATAAAAAAATGTCTGGAAATATTTCTGAAACGAACCGAACTATGTACTCGTTTTTTTATAGGTCGATTGGTTTTCCTTTAAATAATTTTTAATTGTATAATTATTTTATTTGAGGCATGTAGTCCATAGCAGACGACAAGGAACACAAATTAAAAGAGAGGCATGAATTAAGGTGAGCGGGAAAATAGCACAATATGTGAAATGTGTAATTGATAGCACACTTTTTTTAAAATTATTAAAGCAAGACAATGAAAATAAAAAAATATTAAAAATTCTGTTGTTTAAAATTTAAATGTATATAGATTAAAGTTTATTCATTCAATTTATTTATTAATTTGTGATTTTTCATTTTTTAACAATTAAAATTTGCGTTACAAAATTGAAATTTGAAACTTTTTAATTGAAATTTTTCCATTCTGCTAAAAATAAAACTACATAAATGCTTCGGTTTGTATAAAAAATTTTCAATAAGGCTTAGTCAGAGTTGATAAAATAATTTCAAATTCAAGGAAATTTCTAATTGAATTAAACGACCATTTCCTTTAACAACTGAAATTTCTTGGGATGATCGCAAATTCTTTTGAATAAAAAAATTTGTTCTTTATGGAGAGCCATTATATTTTTGTTTTTATTGTAAAGTGTCAGGCTTGAAATTGGTTAAAATCTAATGAAAATCTAATTTTCGAGTGGAAATTTAAGTCAGGGGCTGGCCATTCTACGGCTGGAGAGCCCGACTTTAGGCTGGAGCTGGCCAAGGAGCCCGACCGGGCTGTGGCCGGGGTTTCTGGTTGCAATCCGATCAGCATCGTCACGCTGCGCGGCCCCAGCGTCCGGCCATGGATTATGGCAGGGAGCTGGTCGGGAAGCCCGACCATGGCCCAGATAAGATTAATTGGCGCTTTACTAGATTTAAATGATTCGGGTTTCAATTGTATAAAGAGTATCAGTCACTGAATTAGGGGATTAATTTAATTCTTTTTTACTGTAGAATTGGAGCATATTAATATATGAATTCCACACGCCCAGCACATCAATAACATTAATTATTTTCACATAATCGCTGAGAGACAAAAAAGATATAAAAAAATAAATATTAAATGATTGTGAGTATTTTGAATTTAAATATTAAGAGTCCTGTTCAGAGTAAAAACATATATTACATTTTTAAACATTATGTTACAAATAAAATTTCTAACGCTACGGGGTATCGAACCTACATATCTATACCTAAATCTTACGCCTAGCAGTTGGGAGTGCTAACCACTGCGCTCAACCGACAAGTTGAAACTTGTTGAAAAAGCCATTCTTATAAGGTACAGTTCAGAAAAGTTAAAGTGCCAAATTTTAATTTCTCTTTTCCTAATTATTTATTATTATTGCGGTGTTATGTAGATATAAAATACACGATCTTTTTACAGGAATATCAATAAAATACATTTATAATCAATAATTTAAATCGGCTACAATTTTTTTCGCGTGATATTTGCTTTTTTTCTGTTGTAGACTATTTTACAACTTGTTAAAATAACAGGAAATGTAATCTTTTACGAACATTCAAAATTTTTAAGGATGGAACTCAGAAACTCAATCGTGAATGTTGAAAATTTCTTAATGATAAATTTTTTTTAATTTCGTATAAGGTTTGGTTTTAAGTGTTATATACTCTTTTACAACGTTTAAGATTGATTTAAAACGTAAATTTCTTCTGAACATTTGCAATTTTTCGTAATGATGGAACTTAAAATTTTCCTTAAAAAAAAAACAGTTCGAATTTCAAAAAAGTGTCATTGAATTTTTGTCACAAAATGCATTGTATGTTGGTTAGCCCTTGTTGTACCAGGGCTAATCCGGGCTATTTCCACACGGGATATGCTGATAAAGAATAGAAAATTCTTTATTATAATTTTATTTTTGTTCATGTAGCATTATCTCCGTCAAGGCTTTAATTTTTACTTTATTTTATTAGATTTGACGTTAGCTAAAAGAATAAACAAAACTGATATGATTGATTCAAATTCAAATTCAAATGCAAATTTTGTTTGTACTCGCGGGAAATTTTTAAATCGATGTTTCAATTAGTTTTTAAGATATATTTTACGTACCATAATGTTAGGCTTCAGAAAATAAATTTTAATGCTGCTAATCATGGAGCCTAAAACCTTTTGGCAGTAGGGGTTTTTTAAACAAACTAATTCGCCATTTTGTGTCACAATGAAATTTATTATTAAAAGAAATAAAATGCGTAAATATGTCATAAATTTCGTAACACTGTTAAAAATTGTAGTAACTTTAAAATGCAAATGGATATTAAAATTAATATCTCAACCATATGAGATGAATCTTTTTGTAATAAAGCTACATCAATGGAATTTTGCTCATCTTGACTTGGTTTTTCAAAACGTCCGCTCTTCTTCGATGTAGTGTTTCATGTGTTGTATATTCTTCTTTTAGGTTGAATTTTTTTGTCAGCAGGTTATTTCGTTTGCCTAGGCGCTGATATCAACTCTTGTCGAAGGGTCTTGAAACAAATCAACGACAAATTTTAATAAGAAATAAAAATAAATAAATAAATGAAAATGTTAATAGAATAATAAAATAAAAGTTAAGCATTAGTAATAAATAATTAATAAATAAAATTTAAAAAATAGAAAACAGAAATTCCAAGGTACAAAAAGAAAACTTTTTAAACAAAAAAAAAGAACTCTCATCAGAAAGATTTTAATTGACTTTTCAACACAAAAATTATAATTTTAAATAGAAAGTAAATTTTATAGAAAACAGTTTTTTTTTATCCAAAAAAGATGCAATATTTCTCCTTAAAAATTCATTTTCAAATGAAAAAAAGGTTGTCATACATAAAAGATTTCAGTTGACTTATCAGCATCAAAGTTTAAATTTGAAACAAAAGTTTATAGTTCCACCAACAGAGTTAAAACTCTATTTGATCTGAAGCAATACGAAACTTGGCCACGAAACTAATTTAAGTTAAAGTAGTAGCATGCGAAGATGCATTTTTGTTCGAATGGTCAAATTTCCAAACAAAAAATATTAAAATTAAAATATTAAAATTTTCATGTCAAATAGACAAATTTTTTGTATATATTAAAATTTGTATAAAAAAAGTTCATTTTCAATCAAGAAAGATGAATTTTTAACAAGATAGGTGAATTCTCAACTAAAAAGTTTAATTTTCAATAAACAAGAATAATTTTCTACCCAGAAAGATAGCTTTTCAACCAAATATTTGAATTTTCTACCAAAATAGGAGAATTTTTAACCAAAGAAATAAATTTACAACACACATGGTACATTTTGTATAAAAAAACGACTATTTTGTATCTTGAAATACGGCTAGATAATTAGAATTTTCTTAATAAATATTCATTACAAAACATACAAAAATATAACATCAATCTTTTCATTTTACTGAACAAACTAAGAACAAAATCATTATGAAGAATCTATTCAATATAGGAAATTTATAATCGACTGAACATTTATTTAATTTAATAATATCACATTGTAATTTTATTCTGAATTCGATAAAAGTAAGAAGGTAGATGTATGTACAATTTCGGTACCCTTAATAATGATTAATGTTAAGAATATTTCAATTAAATTTTTTTGTATTGCAAAAAAAGCTTGCCCTACAACGCATATAAATTAAAATAAAAAGCAACGAATAGAAGATATACGAGAATCTAATAAGTATTTCATTAAGTCCGTTTTTAAACCTTCAAACATGTAAAAATGGAAATTTGTGCATATGCACTCATTTAACATATATGGTTTTACTAAAGGAAACATTATCAAAAAAAACATTTTTTTGTTAATAGAGGATATGTTTCAATTCAATAAATAATTTTTTTTCGTTGACTCGGTGCAGGTAATATACAAAATAGCTCCCATAGAAGGGCATTCGATTTACAAATTTCTAGAACTGATGACCCACGCAGTTTCTTAGGGGGACAGGACGAGAGCGATTGCATTTGTCGTCACGGAATTGGCGTAGTACGCGAGAACTCATTCGAGTATATAGCGCAATATTACGCTTTGCAATTGGAAGCGGCACAAGCGGTTCCGACTGCTTACGTGTTGAGGGAACCGATTCACAAGCAAGACGAGTGCGAGGCCACACCCGAAACTGCTGTTAGATGGGATTTCTTGTGCAGTTTTAAAATTAAAAACCTATTTTTTGAGGTTATGCGATGGCCTTTTCATCCAATTTAATTTAATCGGATATTGTGCGCTCTGAACTCGCAATAATGACCTTTTATTTAGAAAAAAAACTCGTTTCAATTTCCAGCGTATTATTTATTTTTATAGTGAATTTTATGTTTACTGTTGAAGAGTAAGAACAACGTAACATTTATGTGCATGATAAAATTGATAAAAATGTAATACCCATGTCCTAAAATTTTATCTCTGGTAGTTATCGTGCCAAAAGTCAGATATCTGAAAGAAAATGGTTTTTCTATGATTTTAAGAATGAAAATATTATAACTTATGCCATTTCTGATTTAAAAAACACTTTTTATTTGAAATGTAAAATTGTAACAAACAAAAAAACGTGAATTTGAACCACGTTTGTTGCAATTGAGTTTTTTTTAACGTCGCTTCTTAACAAATTAAAAAATATGATTGAATTTTCATAAATGACGGCTTATTTTTTCCGGAAAAAGATTCACTACAACTCCACTGTTTCCAATTTTAAAAGTAAATTTTTCTATGGCTGAAATCATTAGAACCATTCCTTTTTAAATTTGAGATTATTTAATTATTTTTAAAATTGAAAACATTAGAGTTGCAAATAATGTTTTCCCGGCAAAAATAATACATCATTCATTAAAATGTAATCATTTTTCAGAAATTGAAATGGTTTCATCTATAATATGTTGATTCTTAAAATCATTAAAAAAACTATTATTATCAGATTTTTGGGCTTTTTGTACGACATTTTTACTGTATTTTTACAATAAATTATTTTTTAATGCTTTATTTCAATTTGAATAATAATTTTGAAACCTCAAACTTTACTACAAAAGATTAAGTTTAGCTTGTTCATTTTTATATTTAAATCACGAATTGATTACATTTTCAATATTTCCGCTCATCGCAAATAGCGATTGCAAAACCTTTTTTGTTCAAAATTCAATTATTTTGTTTAAATTTTTATTTTTGTAAGTTGCTTTATTTAACCCAAAATTGAACTCTTCCATGATAGGTTCAAAATTCATTTTAAAATTCAAATTTTCTTTAAAATTCGTGTGCTTTGGTACCAATTAATCTTTTTTGGTGAAAAATTAACTTTTTTGGTAGAAAATTTAATGATTAAGTTTAGCATTCATTTAAAAATTAAAAAATAGGTTCAAAATTAATTTACTTTGTAATAAATTCATGTTTTGGTAGAGAATTTATAGTTTAATTATAATTTTTTTTTTGGACTGTAAATTAATTTTCTTCACTGAAAATTTAAGTATTCCATTTCTAGCCAAAAATGTATATTCTTTGATAGACATTTTACCTTTTTGGTTGAAAATTTATTCACTTGTTTAAAAATTGATCCATTTCGTTAAAAATTGATCTATTTTACTGGAAATTTTTCTTAAAAAATTGTTTATTTGGCTGTCTTTTTCTCGTTTTGTTTCAAAAACGAATTTGCTTAACTAAAAATTTAACGGTACCATGTTTGGTTTCTCATTGAAATTTTTTTTAGCTAAAAATTCGCTTTTTCTTGGTTAAAAATTAATAATTTCAACTGAATATGCATATTTTCACAATATCTTTACAATAAATTTTGTACAATATTTTTGTACAAGAATTATATTTTTAGAGCAAAGTTTCCAAATGCGACCTGAGATTCGGATTCAGCGGCTAAAAATACATAGGAATACAAAGCAAGATAGGAAAAAAGGCAATAGGAGAAAAGTTGCATTTCAGAAGTCCTACACGAGTATTATAAAAACTTTTTAAATTTTCTAAAAAAAATCGAAAATTATAATTTTGACCACACAAAAAATAATGCAAAACCAAAAATTCCATTTTGCCGTCAAACTATGCAAGATACAAAAGAAGATGAAAAGACGAAATGTATGAATTTTGAAAAAGATTGGACAATTCACACAAGCTGCGAAAAAAATAGAAAGAAAAAAGTTTTAATCGTAAAAAATGATATAATACATAAACCAAATTTTTGAATGAAAAACACAAGGCGCAATAAAAGGAAAAAAATTCACTTTACAGTTTAACGTTATAGTAAAATAAATTCCTCTCACTCTTTTCTTTCACTTTTTTTTAAATCTCATTCACTTCATCCTCCTGTTTCTTGACGTGTCATACTAGATGTATAACAAAGTGCTATATTACTGCCGCTCCGCGATCAGGAAAAGGGCGGTTATTCTGCCTATTTCAGAATAATTAAATTGCAAAAATAATAGATGTATGAAAATATTTTTTACAAATTTTAAAGACCATTAAAATAAACGTTTATTTACTGAACATAAAAACGATTAAAGACTAATAATTATTATATTTAAAAGAACACTGAAATTAATGAAATTATTTATTGAATGGAAATATTGCTTTTTCTTCAAAAATTCTAAAACGTTAATTAAATGTACTTCATGAACACCTTAAAAAAATACTTGAGAAGTTATAATGTTGGGCAAAGGTGTTAGGAAAAATATGTTTATTTGTTGCAGAATTCGTCTTTCTAGTTCAAAATTCATCATTTTATTAAAAAATTCATCGCGTTGGTTACAAATTTGACCCTTTTTTTGAAAATTCTTTTTCTTTAGGAAATACATTTTTTTAGTGAAAATATAACTTTTTTACTTTTGATTTAAATTCGACTTTTTTATAGAAAATTTGTCCTAATATTTTAACAAAAAATTTTCTGTTTTGAAAATGCATCTCTTGGTAGCATCTTTATTTGTTCAGTTACCAACTTTTTATTTTATGCCGAAAATCTATATATATATATATATATATATATATATATATCTCATTTTCATTGAGAATTCCTTTTTTTTAATGCAACTATTTTTGGTTAACGATTAATTTTTTTCGTTTGTAAATTTCACCATGGGGTATAAAATTTATATTTGTTGGTTGAAAATGTAGCTATTCAGTTAAATAATAAACTATTTAGTTATACATGTAACTCTTTCATTAAAAAGACAAATTTTCAACAAAACCGTTTGCACTGAAAATCAAAAAGTTTCATTTTCAGTTTAAAAATTTAAATAATTTTCAACCAAAAAGTTACAGTTTCATCCAAAAACATTAATTTTTAACAAAAAAAAGATATAAACTGGCCGAAAAATGTAATAGTTTATATTTTAAGTAAAAAATATTATTTTAAAACAATAACAGCTGACATGAACCAAAAATGCTTTTTCAGGAAAATTTTTCAATTTGGAATCACATAGATAAATTTTTAACATAATCCATAAATCTTTAACCAAACAAAATTATTTTTAAGAAGGTAGTTTAAACTTAAAACAATTAGTAAAATATTTAATCAAAGAATTAAATATATTTGAAAGAAATAATTAAATCCTCAACGATCGAACTTTAATTAATGAGAATTCACAACCACTAATGTGCGAGATATACAGACACCGAGTGCGTAGTGAGAGTTAACTACATTAAATAGCGTGAAGCGCTAGAACCAACCATGAGAAAAGCAAATTTTTTAACAGAATTGTTGAGTTTTAAATCCAAAAAGTCGAATTTTCAAAAAAATGGTTAAGAAATAAGACCTGTGGGCGATTATGAACAGTAAGCTCCTATTCCAGACCACTGTGCACCGTGTAAGATTTTCAAAAAGCAACGCTTTTGTAGCTTGACTTTTATGCGTATTGTACTTTGTTTAACTGAATGTTGAAATTCACGAAAAATGTCACTGATTTTAACCATGTCCTTTCCAATTAAAAAAAAACTAAATTATCTTATAATATAATTATTTTCTTAAAAAATATGTTCTTACAAAAAACTGTTCTACCGCTTTAGAGCCCTAAGAGAAGCCACTGAAGCCATAGAAAAATTTACTTTTAAAATTGGAAACAGCAAAGTTGTAGAGAATGCTTTCCTACAAAAAATAAGCCGTAATTCATTAAGGATGTATGCTACGTACAATTAATCTCAAAGGTTGCCTAACTTTAAAATGATTTATAAAATCAATAAAAAAAGATCTATTATTAATTTCTTTGAATCTTATTTTAGGATTCTAAGCACACTTCAGAAAAAATCATTTAGACTAACAGTGTTTATTTAACAGTAGTTATTTAAAGGTTTATTTTTTCCATTCTCTTTAGGGAAAAGTTAAAATTTTTATTTAATACTAATTATCAAGGCTTTCATTTATTCTTTGAAGGATTCTCTACAATTCTATTTAGATAGTGTTAATTCAACTCTAAACTATGATTATTCATAACAATAATAACTGTAGGAATTCGTAATTAATTTTGAAACAGAAAGTCAGCCTAAATAGAAATTTAGAGGGTTCTTCTAAGAACAAAACGAGACCTTGATCATTAGGATTAGAAATAAATTTTAACTTCTCCCTTAAGATGAAGGATAAACTATATTTTTAAATAACTACTGTTACAAAAACAATTTTCACCTAGATCGTTTTTTTCTAAAGTGTGCTCAGAAGCGTCCATAAATATTTACAGAAATTAATAATACATCTTTTTTTGTCGATTTTATAAATTGTTTTAAAGATAGGCAACTTTTGAGATTGATTGTACGTAATGTACATCCTTAAAATGCAATCTTTTTTCAAAAACTGGTAAGAAGCGATGGTAAAAAAATCAATTACAAAAAGCATGAATAAAATTAATTTTTTTGTGTTAGAATTTTAACTTGTTTTTATCAAAAATAATGTTTTTTATTTGAAATGGCATAATTTATGATATTTTTATTCTTGAAATCGTAAAAAATCTATTTTTTTAAGATATCTAACTTTTGGCACTAAAACTGTTTTAAAAAACACAGAGATATCGCTGAAATGAATCCTACAATATACTTATTTTTTATTAAATTGATTAGTTTCTTTTAAATCCAAGTCAAAAAATTTAAATCTATATGCAAATCTTGTTTTGCTATCTTGTATAAATTAAGGGAATAAAATCAATGTTTAAATTGTACATTTACACTATGAAAAAATACTCTTAGTTTTTCATAGGACTATTGGTTTTTCTTAAATTAAGGTCCCAAAATCAAAATCCATATGAAGATGCTTTTTACATTCTCATCAGAGAAGGTATTAGGTTTGTATAAAATTTGACCCCCCCCCCCCCCCCCCCCCCCCCCCCGACCCCAGTTTTTGTCAAATGTCCACGTTTTAAGACCCTCTGAAACCGGAAAACAGGTTTTTACAAATGTGTCTGTTTGTATGTCTGTATGTCTGTCTGTCTGACACGATAACTTTCAAAAAAATTAATCTACTAGATTGCCCTTTGGCACACTCGTTTAATGTCCTAAACTAAAGGTCAAGTTCGTTAGCCAGTCATTTTGGATACAAATTTAAAAAGTGGGCACATTTTCAATATTTTTGAGACCACTTTTTTAAAAATTCCAAAATTCTCTGTACGGTTATTTATAGTATTTAAAAAGTTAAACAATTGATCCTTATGATTTTTTTTGAAAAATCAAAAATTACCAGAATTAGATCAATTTCAAAATCCAGAAAAACAAATTAAAACGAACATTTTAAGCCAAACATCGCATGATACGAAAAAAAGTCAAAAGAAAAAAAACGTTACTTCTTCAAAGCCCTACAAGATTACGATTACAATTCTTTTAATTTGGTCGAAAAGTTAAAAATTCCAAATTTGATTGTACCAAAAATTTTTGAAACCACATTTTTTCTAGATTAAAAAATTGTATGTACAGTTGTTCATAGTACTCAGAAATTTAAACAATTTATCTTAATGCTTTTTTTCTATAAAAAGAAAATTCAGAGTTAGAGCATTTTCAAAATCCAAAAAAACAAACTGAAATGAAAATTTTAAGCCAAACAACGCATGATATGAAAAAAAGCCAAGAGAAGAAAAACTTTGCTTTTTGAAATCCCTACAAGACTACAATAACAACTTTTTTAATTTGGTCAAAAAGTTGAACAATCCAAATTTGATCGTACCAAAAATAATGAAAACTTCAAAAATTCCATTTTTTGGTTAAACTATGCAAGATACGAAAAAAATAAAAAAGCTTAAATTGCGCGCCCTGGGAAGAACTTCAAATTTATAATGAATCACTTTTCTATTTAAGCTACGAAAAAAATGAGACAAAAATTGATCATCCAAAAAAGAGCTATAATTTTTGATAGGACACGTAGTTTTTGCTTTAATCGTAAAAAATATAGTACGAACTTAAATTACCAGATCAAAGTTGTTCGCCTAAAAAGATCCATAAACTTATTGTTAATCATTTTTTGATTGGACGAGTAGATCTTCTTTTAAACGTAAAACATAAGATAAAAAATACAAAAATGAACTTTTTGGAAAAAGTGTAGAAAAGACAAAAGAGGACATAGACTCCTATATGGGACCCTGTATATGTTCCTGTATTAGACCCTATGCAGATGCGCAGTAGTTTTTATTCAATCGTAAGAAACAACATTGAAAATAAAAAATTATAAAAACAAGGAAATAAGAATTAGTATGATTCAATATTTAAGCATATTATGAATTGTAATGATATACATTTATTGAAATGATGCATATTTCAGAGCAGCTTAGAATGCAATTTAAAGCAAAATAAGAAACAAATACAAAAATAATCATTATAAATACAATTTGCCTTTTATTTTGCAATTTTTTAATAAGTAATCCCAGGCAGAGTTACATAAAAATGTATTATAATTGACAAAAAAGTGTTATGTATAATGTAGAAAAGTTTACATGTTAGATAAATTTGAGAGCGAAGCACGAGATGGGTGATGGGAATGTGTTCGTTAAAGTCAAAAGAGCTTTAACAAAAGAGAGTTCAAAATGACAAAATTACAGTTGTCGGTCCGTTCACCTTTGATTTTAAAAGGTCTGTGCCCGAATGTGAAAGAAATGCAAACACCAAGTGCGGAGTGCGATTGCTATGAGTCGCATGCCGTAGGTGCGCTCAAATTCTCTTTTAACGAAAGAGAATTCACAATTACAAAATTACAGTGGTGGATGTTTTGAGTCTTAACTTTAAAATTTTTGCGCAAGAATGTGCGACAATATAAAGACCGAGCGGGTTGCGCAAGGTAAATATATAATCGAGCGCGAAGCGCGAAATAAATACAACATCGAGCGCGTGTTTCCAATGTGATTTAATTTTTCTTTCCGTATAGCGTTAATTTACATTCTTGGACTTTAAACAATTATGAACGTGGAAAATTAGTATCAACATTGTATTTGTTTAAAACCCTTTTTTTTTGTCTGAATGATTTCTTCATAACGAAGTCCAAATAGTTAATAATAATTTAATTAACTAAAAAATGTTTTTGGCGTCAATAACAAAACTCCTGGAAATATTTTTCAAACAAATCTAACTATGTACTTGTTTTCTTGATAGGTTGATTAGTTTTGCTTCAATAAATTTCCTAGATTTTTAATCATTAAAATTTAAAATTTATTAATATTATTTAACATTTATATATTTGTTTTTGAAAATACGTGCTTTCTTAGTAGAATATAAATCTGCTTGGAGAAAAGTTTATCTTTTGGATTGAAAATTCATTTATCTGCTTAGAAGTTAACTATTTTATAAAAAATTAGATTGTTATAGTTTAAAAATAATTTTTAAATTGTAAATGTAACAATTCTATGTTAGGTTGAAAATGTATCTTTTTTAGTTGGAACTTTTTAAACCACATTTCTGGTTTAATCCATGGAACATGCTTTACAAAAAATTAAACATTCAATTTTCCAGAAAATCTATAGGAGATATGAAAAAATGTCCACACAAAAATATTCAGCTGAGAAAGATAGTCAAATTTTTTTTTGGAAACATTTTTTTATAGTATTTATATTATTCGTTAAGTCAGTCAAAATTGTATTAAAACTAAAAAAAATCCATTTTGCAGTTAAGCTGTGCAAAATACGAAGGAAAAAATAAAGACAAAAATTATTATTTCTATTTCTATTTTGTTAGAAGACGTGTAGTTTTTTGATTAAGCGTAAAAAATATCATTAAAATAAAATTTTTTGTTCTTGAAAAAATACGCTTTCAGTTCAGAGATTTGGATGCTTTAGAAAATAAGGTAATTTATTTTTTATTTACTTCAAACTTCGTATAACGAAATCTTATCTATATAATGTAAAAATAATAAAAAAGATACTGATTGTTTTCAATAACTCTGAAGGAAATGAACATTTTTTACGCAAACAGTTTTAGAAGAATATTGGTATTTTTCTTGTATGCTCGATGTGAAGGAAAAAATGCACATGACGTATTAATTAACTCACGAATTTGGTTATAAAGATAATTTAAATTTATCAAAGGGATTTCGATTATTAATTAGCAGTTATCGGTTACAAGACTAAGATATACGCAGTGGTATGATTATTAGTCACTCCTTCTTGCATTTTTTCTATTTTTAATACGCCTCGATCTCATTCTAAAATAACATTAGTGTAATAAACAAAGGTTCAAATTGGTTATGGGTCATAATTTTTTTCATGAATATGCAAGAAATTACAATGAATTACAAGAAATCTTGATTAAATCTTCAGAGTGTTTCTATGATACCGTAGCTTTAAATTCAGAAGAGTTCGATTTGCGTCCTTCAGAATTGACGTAGGAATTGGTTTTCTATATATCATCCGTATTAATTTTGCTTTTTCAAATCTTGTAGTTTAGGCTTCATGTTTTAAATCGGTACCTGAAAACCCCCCAAGTAGCACTTTTTAATCAAATCTGTTTTATTTTCACCAGTTCACTCTACCACATTGGATCTTCAAATTCAAATTTTTAATTTAGACCATAAACTAGAAATCAAAGGATTAAAAATTCCTCAAATAGCTTTATTTAAACAAATTGTTTATATTCTTACAGTGTTCTTTGACCATTGTCAGACGTGTTGAATTCTACATCTTGAATTGTGACGTTTGGATTTAAAATATGCATCCACAAAACCCTAACAGTAATTTTTAGTTATACTGTTCGGGTTTCAAGTTTTTTCCGCCATATTGAATCAGATATTTTGGATTTTGACATTTGCATCTAATTCAACTCCGCCAAAAAAAATAAACAGAAGCCCTAGACTTATTAAAAAGGACTTTCTGAGAAAAATGTAAATGAATTTTATATTTCAAAAATTAAAGGCATGCATGATTAACATCCAAGAAAATTTGACTTATTGCCGTATTTAAGAGTTTTTGGGGTTGCTGAATTAGAATCTGATGTCTAAATTGAAAATAGCGTATTCAAGATAGCGGACACAAATTGGAAACCCGAACGATATGAATGAAAATTACTGTACCGGGGTTTTTGTCGCCACTAATTTCGCCATGATCGTCAGCATTTAAGATATAGGATCCAATATAGCGGACAATGGTAAAAACCGCATTGCATGAATATAAAAAATTTGTTCAAGTATAGCTGTTTTGGAAATTTGTGTGTCTTTGATTTCTAGTCAGGTCGCCCACTTTATATCTGAACTCGAAATACAAAAATTCAAAATAGCAAATCCAATACGAATGAGCCCATGAAACTCAATTCCATCAATAATTCGGAAGGACTTCGGAATTATTGTTTGTAGAAATTTTGTAGTAGAATTTTTGTATATTATTTGTGAAAATCACGTATAATCGGGAGTTTTTCAAATCTTTGCATTCTAGTAGGAACTCCAAAGAGTTTATATTTTTTTTTCAGATCTAGAATACGTATTTGTCTTTTTTTAAATTAATATTTTTAAACATTTACAGAGAAAAGCATATGATTACAAAAATTTGTTAACTATATTCTTTTGTGTATAAAATTCAGCAAATATTATTATAAAAATGGTAAAAAAATGAACAAACAAAAATTTTCTCAAAAGACTGAATGCTAGGAAAATGCGTACCTAAAGCCGGACCTCTAGTTTCAATAGATTACAAAGTCAACTTTTTCTTTGAATCCTATTTCAGTCTTGATAGGAAGAGTATCAGCTTATAGTCAATTTTTATGAAATTATAGCAGCATGAATAATTTTAAAGACAAAAATAATTGTTGACTTATTTTACATTCCTTACCTATTAATTTCGAATCCTATTCAGGTGTGAAAATGATTCAAATGGGATTCCTCGTTTCACTTTGCGTTGGAGTTTTCGCACATTCTACATCATCTTATAGTCCGGGAGCGGGCAATGCTGCCGTATGCAATAATATGTCCAGGGATAAAAAGGTATGATTCTTATGTATTTTGAGCCGCTGAATCCGAATATACCCGGCGTTTCTTCGAAAAAGTGGTACGTTTTGTTTAAATCGCAATTGTTTAAACAAATTATGAAAAAATGACTCTTTCGATCTGGACAATTTTTTTTAGATAATATGGCCTATTTTAAGACGAAAATGTTCCTTGTAACTTTTTCGTAAAATGCATATTTCAAAAGTTATGAATTTTCAAAGGTTGAAAATTCGACATTTTTCACCAACTTTGACCGTTAATAATTTGTAGCCTATTCAATATTTCTTAAAATTGAGAAAACCTACTTATTCTTTAGAAGCTACGCTTTAAATTGATATAATTCAATATTAGTATAGGACCGGCGAAGGTATGGTTTTCGCGACTAACAGTCAGCGCTTTTTCGATGTCTACACCGCCCTTTCGGCTGCCTCGCGCGCAACCACATGCTATTGTTCGCGCGTCAATGATATCGGGAATGGGTTTAAATTCGAAATAAATATTAGTTCAAAATTATATTGTTATTGATATTGAATGTTTTTTTTTATAAATAATAATTTGTTGATGTGCAATAGTTAAAAATACTATACAATTTTAAAGAATCCAATTTCCCTGGTAGTTTAACAATCAGACATTTATTTTGCTAAATAGTAAATATAAAGTTGTGTTGTGGTACAATCAAAATTATAAAAAACTAGGTATTTTCTTTTTTCAATAACTAAGATTCAGAATCAGAAATAAAAACAACAAAATAAAAATCCTAATTATTAGTAGTAATAGAAAATTCATTAGATATTTAGAATACAAGAATTCAAATGTTTCAAATTCTTGCTATCAAAAGTTTTCTCACAAAAATGTAACTACTGACAACAATTATCGAGTTCATTGACATGCCTTGGTTATCCATAAAAGTCGCATTATTAATATTTTTTAACAAATATTTATAAATCATTGACAGATTTTGTCAAATAAGTAACTCAATATTATATACAGTAATTTTTTCTATAAATTTTTCTTAGGAATTATGGATGCGAGTTGGAGTAGCTGCGACCATTAGAAATTTACCAGTTCATAAGCTT
>NC_046659.1:120362902-120381172 GCF_010883055.1 Belonocnema kinseyi | reverse complement strand
AGTAATAATTCAATTTTGAACTAATATTTATTTCGAATTTAAACCCATTCCCGATATCACTGACGCGCGAACAAGAGCATGTGGCTGCGCGCGAGGCAGTCGCGCTGACTATAAGTCGCGAAAACCATACCTTCGCCGGTCCTATACTAATATTGAATTATATCAATTTAAAGCGTAGCTTCTACAGAATAAGTAGGTTTTCTCAATTTTAAGAAATATTGAATAGGCTACAAATTATTAACGGTCAAAGTTGGTGAAAAATGTCGAATTTTCAACCTTTGATCGAAAAATTCATTTTTTCATAATTTGTTTAAACAATTGCGATTTAAGCAAAACGTACCATTTTTTCGAAAAAACGCCGGGTATATTCGGATTCAGCGGCTCAAAATACATAAGAATCATACCTTTTTATCCTTGGACATATTATTGCATACGGCAGCATTGCCCGCTCCCGGACTATTAACCTTGTCCGCATGTGAAAGTAATAGAGAATTTTTAGCTGAAAAGAGTAAATATGAATCAGAATTTAGAAGGAGTTCACTGAAATGATTCTGTCTCAAAGATAATTGATATGGAATTTTAAAATTACCTTATCCCTGTGAGTTGAAGAGTTTTCCCTTAGAAGCAACATATTTCATTTTCGGTCAAGAAAAGAAAGTTTCTAGTTGATAAAATTTTTGCGTTCATTACAACAATTTTGCAGAATGAGAAGGAATAACATATTTTTAATATAGAGTCAGCATTTAAGTCAAATTTCCGCACCCAATTTATATCTTTGAGACAAATAAATTTTAGCCAAATCAATTTATGAAATATATTTATTTTGTAGATCATATAATCTTTCTATCTGATTTCAAGGACTCTGGTATGAAATAGCAAAATATTCTTATACTACTGATTTGTCATGAAATGGCATACCTAGAAGCTTGAAGCAGTACGAGGACGATTTAATAAATGCTGAACTCAGCCTAATACAAGTGGAGTAAGGAAAACAGAATTATTTTTATTATTTTATAAATATATAATCACTTTTTATGAATTTCAGAAACAACATAGCACTAACACTTCATGGTGTTGCGACTTTCGTTGAAACTGAAGCAAAATTTAATGCAAAATATGAAGTTGTACCAGAAAGAGAACATTGAATTTTACATACAGACTTTGATAAATTAGCCATTCGATTTATTTGCGGTGAAATATCAGGTGAAGGTTAAGATATACACAAATTATTATCTTATAGAAAATACCTATTAATTTCAGGAAATAGGAACAACAAATTTAAATTTGATTGTTATTCCTTTTTTTGGAAATGAAGTATTTGCAAGCCCCAGAAAGCTCAAATTATTAATATTTTTTTAGAATAAATAATGTTTTTATTTTGGGAAGGGAAAAAATAATAGGAGACGAGGTTTTCTCGGAAGATGTGCAATTTCTTATAGATAATCTGTTGAACGTAGAGCCACTGTATATAGAAGATTGGGCAAATGGTCCAGATGAAATCAAGAGCTCTTAATAAATTTTTCATGAAAAGTTCGCATTCATGAAACTTGCACTAATAAAAAATTAATATAAATGATCTGCTTAAACTTTTGTAATCAAAAATAAAATGAAACTTCAATAGAGTAATTTTTACAATCCGTAATTGAAGATTTTTATACTAGTGAAATATAACGAAGTTTTTCAATTTGCTACTAAATCATTAGAAAAATTAAATGTAGTATGTTCACTTAAAAGTAAATATTTTGTTTTCTACTTAATTTGGCTGTATTATTTCTCCCTTCCTTCGCTTTCCATCGACTTTCTGACGTGTGAGAAATCGTTTGTGAAATCAAATTTCCATCATTCGAGCGGTCTCACGAACGGGACACAAGTCGTATGATGCGACAATGGTCCAAATTTGAAATCAGTCAGGAAACTTTAGGAGATTGAGGATCCATCGAAAAGGAAAAATATTTTAGTTATAAAGTAAGAAAAGCGTGAAAAATATAAAATCGTAAAATATATTCATAAACTAGTTGTGAATAATATCTCGAGTGTTTCCATTTTGGATGCATTTATATTTATATGGTCACGAAGTTTCATTAGTCACAAAGAAGATTAATATTTTAATATAAGAAACGAATGCAGGATTTTTTCACCAAACAAGGAATATTTAAATTGTTCGGTTAAAATGATTAATTTTCATACAAAAAAATTAATAAAATTTTCAGTAAAAACTTAAAATTTTTTTAGTAAATTATTTATAATTAATTCTTCAATTGAAAAGATTTCGAGTTTATAATTTCTCTTCTGGCAAAGCTCCTTCAACTTTAGCGAACACATTCTTATCACAGACGTCTTCAGAAAGAAGTTTCAAAGCAAATTTTAATATAAAATTAAAAAAAAGAAACAATTTCGTAATTAAAATTGTATTGTGCCTTGTGTCTTTTATTCAAAATTTTAATTCGCTTATGTTTTATGTCATTTTTCATAATTCAAATAAAAACTACACTTCCTATTAAACAATGATTAATAGCAAATTTGTAGCTCCTTTTTGGGTAATCATCTTTTTTCTTTCTACTTTTTTGTAGCTTGTGTGAATTGTTTAAAAATTTTATTTGTTTTATGTTCAATGTTATTTATTGCACATAAAACAAAAACAACGCATCCTGCAAAATGTGTTAAAAAGCAAACTTGTAGATCTTCTTGCAAGTTCGTAATTTTGAGCTTTTTCATATTTTTGTGTCTTGCATAGTTTGACCGAGAAATAGAATTTTTGACTTCACATTATTTTTTGTGTGGTAAAAATTTTAATTTTTGACTTTTTTAGAAAATTCAAAGGCTTTTATAATACCCCTGTAGGAATTCTAGAATAAAACTTGTTTTCTCTTGCGCGTTTTTTATATCGTGAATTTTCTAACTTAAAATGTCATTAAAACAAAAATTCACCAGAAGACATTTTTTTGAGAATTACGATTTGCCGTACATAGAGTTTGTAAATCTTAAAAATAATGTTCTTATAAATTCTAGAAATGCCTTAAATTTTTGCACTTTTATCAAAATAGCTGTCTAGAAAACTCGTACTTTCTCTTTATTCTTTATAAATGCTTGCGATAGCTTAATCCAATCTAATCAGGCTTTCGTAATTTATCATGTCTTCAGACTACAGGCGCCTTCGTAACAATTGAGCCCCTCGATGCAATAACTCGCTGAGCGCTCGAAAACGCGTAAAAGTATTGTCTGCGCGGTGACATTACGAGTCAAAATCAAAAGTACGAATTTGGAAAAATGAAAAATACTGCTCGATAGCTTTTTAAAAATGAATGCATGTACCCGTTTAAACTTTTTTCGTAAACATTATAGTTTCCGTCAAAAAAAATAAAAACTGATGATTTTCGAATCGAAAAATCCATGTTTTTCAAAACTTAAATCGCAGCTGAACAGCCATTTTTCAACTTATCAAAAATTTTTTTTCTTGAGTTCTGTTCAGGAAGGTGTAGCGTTGAATACACTATCAAATAATATATCAAAAGTTAATAATAATTGAATGTTTTTTTAATCCGAATGAAAAACCATGTTTTTCGACGTTCGTGTTTGAAATGTATCGAGGAAATTTTCGATTTCCACGGGGTATTCGCGCTTATCGTAATCTTAAGCGTATTGTTGAACTTTTTGGAAAGTTTGAGCTTCCTCAGACTATTATTTATATAAAACCTAGCGGGTTGAACACAAACGTGCAGCGCGATGTGATTGAATTTCGCACGGGCGAACTATAATATTTACGAAAAAAGTTTAAACGGGTACATGCATTCATTTTTAAAAAGCTATCAAGCAGTATTTTTCATTTTTCCAAATTTGTACTTTTGATTTTGACTCGTAATGTCACCGGGCAGACAATACTTTTACGCGTTTTCGAGCGCTCAGCGAGTTATTGCATCCAGGGGCTCAATTGTTTTTTCTGTATAGTCAATTTCTATAGATTTTTATCTGTTGAATCAAAATCTGCAATCGAAATTGGAAACTTAGCTTAAAAAAAAAAAATGTTTTTCTCGCCAGTTTAAGCGCGCCTAGGACGCGCGACGATTGAATCTCGCGCTTCGCGCTCGGATATTTATTCTTTGCACGTGGAATGCTTGAAAAAATCTTTATCAAAAAGATCTCTTTTATATATCAGTATTTATATGCGTCTTCATATTCTGAATAGTCTACTTAATTATGTATAATCAAAGATTAAGTTTCTGAAAGCTTTGAAGTACACATTCACATCGTGACACTCGCTCTGTGCGCTCGATTTCTGACCGAAATTTGTAAACAGGTTTTGTTAAATCTTTTTTTTTTCTCGTAACTTTCGTCGTTTTTCCACACATTTTTTTTTCAAAGTTATTTTTCACGAATAAAACAAAAAGTACGCATCCTATCAAGAACTGATCCTTAACGAAATTGTAGATCTTTTTCAGAATAGAAATTTATGTAAATTCATCTTTTTTCTTATCCTACGTAGTTTGTCCACAGAATGGAATTTTTTATTTTTCATTATTTTTTGTGCAATAAAAATGTGAATTTCAGATTTTTGAAGAAAATCCAAAAATTTGTTATGATGATGTTGTAGGGCTTTCAAAAAGAAATGTTTTTCTTTTCTTGACTTTTTTCATATCGTGCGTTTATTGGCTTCAAATTTTGATTTTCGGTTGATTAAAAAAATTTTGAAAAGCTATAGTTCAAAATGCGCTCACTTTTTGAATTTTCATCAAAAATGGCTGGTTCACGAACTCTTCCTTTCTTTTAGGACCTAAAAAACAACAAAAATGTATTTGCTACATTTTCAATAAAAAAATTCATTTTTAACGAAAAATAAAAAGATTTTTTAACATATTCTAAAATTTTTAAAGAGGAGAAGATAAATGTAGAGCCAAACATCAAGCAGTTAAATTTTACGTTAAAAAAATCAATTTAGACACAAAAAGCGAATTATTAAAAAAATTTAATTTTTACTTAAAAAAATTAATTTTCAACTAAAATAAAGAATATTTATCTGAATGAACGAATTTTTAACCATGCTCTACATAATCGTTAAGTTTTCCAATAAAAAAGTTAATTTTTTCCAAAAACGATTAATTTATATTGTAGTAAATAATTTTTCAAGAAATATTTGAATTTTTAAAGGGTGTTTCTACATAACATCCAAAGTCAAATTTGCAGTTAAATAAATTAATTTAAAACACCAAAAATTTAAATAAAATAGTTGAATTTTCAACAAAAAAATTTTTAATCGCTACTTACGCGACTTGCTTATTCAAGTAAGATTTGATTAAAATGCCCCGTAAATTTCAGATATTTCCTATTCTTTTTCTGAAAAAAATGTATTTGAATAAATTTCTAAAAAAAGAACTACCCAAACTTTATCGGTTATTATTAGATGAAAATAAAGCAGTCAAAAATCATTTATTGTAAAAATAATATTTTGGCTCTTATTTACTAACAAAGATACTTGTTCTCATATCGCCATCCTAATTAAAGTATCAATTATTTGATGCTTGTCTTTCCGTGTTATGCTTGCTTTTTCTTTAATAAATGTAATTATTGCGCGCGTAAGGCGCAAAATATTTTATTAAAGTAAATTTGATGAAAAAATTATCGCATAACCTTAAAAACAGATTATGCATGTTATAACTGCACCAGAAATCCCACATAACAGCCGTTTCTGGGCTTGTCTTGCAGGCTACCCTCGAAGCGTAAGCAGTCAGAGCCACCTGAACCGTGTACAAGTGGAATGCGTAATATTTCGCTATATACTCTACTGAGTAATCGCGTACTGCGCTACTTCCGTGGCGACAGAGGTACTCTTGCCTTGCCCCCTCAAAAAACTGCTAGGTCCAGCATGATACATGAACAAATCTCTTCATTTAATACTACATTCAGAATTATTATTTTGCATGTGTATCGAAAGCCTGGAGAGAAATTATAAAATTTTTTTTGCCCTACTGGTGCGAAGTGGGCTAAAGTGAAAAATTCAATTAAGTAACTTTAACGAGGAATCCAGTGATGACCTTAGTTTTGACCTTGACATGACCTTCATAATTATTTCAAGATCACCTTTTTTTTAAGAATGGCCCTTTTTAACATTTGCAATTGATACAGCGGATAATTTTACGTTAAAAGGTGTAGTCAGGTCATAGGTAAGATTTTTTAATTCAATATTGCTGATTAATGATTCAATATTACATTCAATATTACTTATTTTCATAAATTTTTTTATCATTTTATTATAATTGTAGAAATAAATTAATTTTTCCAATAAAAATTAAATTAGTCAATAAGCACGCGTTGAAAATGCATATGTCGATAACACTAAGCTTCAATGTTATTGTTCTCACGTTCTTTTATTAATTGACAAAATATAAGAAAATGAAAATAATATAAGAACAAGAACAGTGAAGCTCAGTGTTATCTGCCTATGCAATTTCAGCGCGTGCTTATAGACTAATTTAATTTTAATTAGCAAAACTAATTTATTCATACAATTATAATAAAATGATAAAGAGATTGATGAAAATAAGTAATATTGAATGTTTACTTTAATCGAATATTGTACGCGTTACGCGGGCAATAAATGTCCTTTACAAAGAAACTCGATTTAATTTCAGTCATATTAGTTATTTTCATTGTAAAATTTTATTTTTATTATTAAAGAGTAAGAAAAACGTAACATTTATGTGCATGCTAAAACTGAGAAAAATGTAATACCTATATCGTAAAATTTTATTTACGGTACCTGTCATGCCAAAAGTCAGATATTTCAAACAAAATAGCTTCTCTATGATTTTGAGAAATAAAATATTATAACTGATGTCATTTTGAATCAAATACATGTTTTAAATGAAAAATGTTAAAATTCACAAGAGAAAAACATTAATATTAATCACGCTTCTTGCAGTTGAAATTTGTTTCAACGTCGCTTCTTGCCAAATTTTAAAAAACGATTGCATTTTAATAAATAAAGGCTTATTTTTCCCCTGAAAAAATTTGCTACAACTCTACTGATTTCAATTTTAAAAGGAAATTTTTCTACGGCTGAAATCGTTCGATAATTTTTTGTAATAAAGCATTTTTATAATAAAGCATTTTTTAAAGAGATCATACAAATTTAAGATTGTTTAGTGATTTCAAAAATTGAAAACATTAGAGTTGTAGAGAATGTTTTTTCGAAAAAAATAAGCCGTCATTCATTAAAAATGCAATCACTCTTCAGAAATTGGTAAGAATCGACGATCAAAAAAAGCGAATTGCAAAAAACATTGTTCAAATTAATGTTTCTTCATGTGGATTTTAACATTTTTCATTAAAAATAACATTTTTTCTTTGTGATGACATTAGTTATAATATTTTAAATCTCAGAATCACTTAAGAACTATTTTAGTCAGATTTCTGACTTTTGGCACAACTGCCTTAATCAAGACGTTAGCATACATTCGTAGATAATTTAATTTACAATTGCGATATGAGCACAAGCTACTTTATTGGTA
Organism: Belonocnema kinseyi; assembly: GCF_010883055.1. Lineage (NCBI taxonomy): Eukaryota > Metazoa > Arthropoda > Insecta > Hymenoptera > Cynipidae > Belonocnema > Belonocnema kinseyi. The sequence continues at coordinate 120,373,670 of NC_046659.1, read as the reverse complement.
AATAAAAGCTAAGATCGTATTTTTACAATAAAAGATTTTTGACTGATTGATTTCCATTAAAATATTAATTTTAAGAACAAAAACTTACTACAAAGAATTAAGTTATGCTTGTTTATTTTTTTTAGAAATTCATTCATATCCAATTTTTTTTTAAGAAAGAAAACGGGAAAAATCTGCAATATACAGGGTATCCTGTTAAACGAATTGATTGAATTTTCAATATTTAAGGTAGTCGCAAATAGCGACTGTTAAACCTTTTTTATTCAAAATTTAACTATTTTGTTTAAATTTTTGTTGTCGTAAATTATTTTTTTAACTGAAAATTGAACTTTTCATGACAGGTTGAAAATTTCTATCAAAATTCAAAATTTGGTTAAAAATTCATAAGCAATATTCTAAATTATTATTTTTGGGAAAAAATTAACTTTTTGGGTTGACAAATTAACGATTAGGCAGCACATTCCTTTAAAAATTTATTAAATTCGTTTATTCTGTTGAGAATTTTTGTTGTACAGAATTAATCGTTTTCTTTGCAAATTCCTTTTTTTTGGTACAAAATTATTTTTTCATTCTTTTTGAAATTAATTTTTTTCACTGTAAATTCAGGTATTCCATTTGTGACAAACATTTTTTTGTATAGAAATTTAATCTTTTTGAGTGCAAATTTATGTGTTTGGTTGAAAATTAATCTATTCAATTTAATTATTTACTTATTTGATTTTTGTAGAAATTTCAACTATTGGGTCAAAAATGTGGTCATTTGGTTAAAGATTAATTATTTTAGTTCAAAATTAATCTTGAAAATAATTTATTTTTTTTTTGTTTCGAAAATTAATCTTCGTAACAAAAATTTCACTGCTCCATGTTTCGTTTAACATTTAACTTCTCCTTTTAAAAGATGTGGGAATCGGTTTAAACTTCTTCTTTTTTATTGCTGAAAATGAATTTTTTGACTGAAAATTTGGTTATTCTATTTATGTTAGGAAATTTATATTTTTTTATCTAAAAATTCACTTTTTCTTGAATAAAAATTAATAATTTCAACTGAATATGTGTATTTTACAACATTTGTTTACAAAAAACTATAAAAATTCAAGTAAATTAATATATGAAAGAGAAAATAAATAAATAATTTATAAAAAATTAATGCAATAAAAATAAAAAATACAATATTTTAATCTGAAAAAACTCGAGTTGGACGGCACATTCGTTTGTACCTGATGAGCTTTAAAATGCGGAATTTAACTTTTTTTAATTGAGTTTTTGTTAAGTCATAAATATAATATTCAATATGTGCAAATTATAATGATTCTAACGATATTTTATCCGATTTGAAAGATTAAACATAAAAAAATAAATGTTCAAGTTTACGTGAAATTTTATTGAAAATTTTCCATTATAATTTACTCGAATGCCCCATTATTTTCTACATTTGTTTAAAAATCCGGGGAAATTCAGAAAATCGATTTCAGATACTCTAGATTCTATTTTCAAAATTTCATTAATATTTAAAAATATGCTTTTAAAATTTAATTAAATTTTAATTAAAAATTAGAATTCATTTTTATTTTTTCCAGAAATTTTTATACGGCTGTTTAAGTATTTAAAATATTCCAAAATGCTCAAAAAAGATTTTAAATTTTTTGCCTGAAATCTTCAAAAATCAAAATTTTGCTTGAAAGGTTTTGAAATATTTTTCTAATTAAAAATTAAGGGTTAATGATTCACTAAGTATTTTTTGAGCTTTCAATGAAAATTGTGTTGTTTTTTTGTTGTTGAAAATTAATCTTTTTACAAAAAGAATTGAAGTATTCCTTGTTTGGTTGAAAATTCCTGCATTCGCTTTTTGTAGTAGAATATTAATCTTCTTCGTGACTTATATAACTTCGTGGGCATATAATTATAAATACAAGCAAAGTTGAAACACTCAAGATTGAATTCAGAGCTAGTTCATGAATCTGTCTGTCTATTTTTTTATTTTGTACGCTTTTCTTAGTTTATAACTAAAATATCTTGTCTTTTCGATGGATCCACGATCAACTGATTTTTCCTGTCTGATTTCGAATTTGCACCACTGTCACATTATACGAGTTGTGTCCTGCTTGGTCTGCTGTTTGACTGGTAAAAATTTAAATTCAAAAACGATTCCTCATACGTTGGAAATTTGGTGGAAAGCGCAAAAGGGAAAATATAATAGAGCAAATGTCAAGGATAAAATAAAATATTTACTGTTAAGTAAAGATATTACATGTGATTACTCAATTAAGCATATTGAATTACAATTTAGCTTTCGATTAAAAAAGTTTAAACAGGTAACTTTTATCAATTCTTTGTTAATGCAAATTTCATAAAGGCAAAAATTACATGCAAAATTTATCAGCAGGTCATATCTGGACATTCTGACCAATCTTGTAAATCCAGTGCCACATCGTTGAGCTGGTTATCCATAAGAAATTGCAAAACTTCCACGAAAGAATCTTTATCCAGCTGTTTTTCTCTTCCCAAAATAAAAAGATTAGTTTCTCTGAAAAAATATGAATACTTTTAGTTTTCTGTGGGCCGTAAATACTTTATGATCGAAAGAAAGAACAACAATTAAATCCGAAATTTTATCACTATTTCCTAATATTACCCATTACTCTATGTAATTAATAATGAGTCCATATCTTACCCGTCAATTGCTAAATCACCACAAGTGAATATGATGGAAATACGCGTATAGTCTGTATATATAACCCAATGCTCTCCATAACCTACTCCATCGTATTCTACCGTATATCTTCCTTCAGTTCCAATGAATGTCGTAACGCCGGTATGTGTTATTACTACGTTGTTTCTGAAATTTATAAAAAGTGATCAAATTTGTTTGAGATCATATATCAGTTGAGATTTAATATTTATCAAGATTTGGATTCTGCATTCAGAATATGGGGTGCATCAATTTAGAAAAACATATTGTTTGAGATAACCATAGATTACAAATAATATTTTTAATAGCAATGTTATTTACTTCCAATTACAACCTGGTTTTTTAAAATTTCTTATCTCTCCTATTTAAGTTGTGAAATACTATTGTTCTTACAACACGTCTATTAGGGCGAGTTCCGCATCTAATGTACCTTCCTCGTTCAGCGACCAGTATGGAGTCATGCATTTTGTGAACAGATTAGAAGCGGTAGCATATTTCCCTAATAGGTACCATCGCCCCTGGAACTACGCAGAAAAATTATATTATGTACAAATTAAATATTTTTTAAATTGATTTTGAGAAAATTTCTTTTTTCTCAAACACAGAAATTAGGTGTGGAGATTTGACTTAAATGTTGATTCTAAACTAATTGCAAATTTAGATATCAGCTTTAGATTATGTTTGAGACAAATTCATTTCTGTCATTTTCTGCATAATGTTGATTCATATTTACTTCTTCCAGATCGAAATCCTGCACAATTTGCACATTTTTACAATGTTCACAAGACGAAGAGGTAGACGTAGACGTAGAAGTAGACGTAGGTGTACCCGTAGGCATAACAGCAGTCACAGGTGTAGCCGCAGTCATAGAAGTGGGTGCGGGTATAGCTGTAGGTGTAGCCGCAGGCATAGCACCAGGCGTAGATGGAGCCGAGGCCATAAAAGCGGTCGGAAGTGAAGCCGAATCCGCAGAAGCAGGATCAGGCGTAGACGTAAGCGCAGGATATGCGAAAGCTCTAGCGCAGAGTAGAAGGAGCAATCCCAGTTGAATCATTTTTTCACCTGTGGATCATTTTTTTGTAAATTGATAAACAATGAATAAGTAATAAATCAATAATTTGATTTTTTCTTTAAACTTACTCTTAATCTTTAAAAAATAGACTATAAGATAATACTCTTAACAAAAAAACTGAAATAGGAATCACCAAAAAAGTGGATTTTTCAATCTACTAATGAAACTAAAAGTCCCACTTTTAAGACGAATTCTCGCTATCATTCAGTCTTGTGAGCAAATTTATTTCTTATTTTTTAACATTTGTTTTAATTCAGATTTTTAAACTTTTATACATGAAAGAATATAGTATAGATTCAGAGATTTGCAGCGTTGAAAAAATAATTTCAAAAATATCTCATAACTTTAAAATGACTTAATAAGAAATCTCATTTTGCGGAAATTTGAAAAAAGCACAAAAACGCATCCTTTTTATTTTGATGTTTGTAAATCTACAAGTACCTGAAAAAATTACACACTTTTTTAGGGCGCAAACAAAACCGAAAAATTATTTATGTTCTACAATTGTTACTCAATTTTTAATTTCTTGACTAAGCCAATTGCACTTGAAAGTTATTGATTCACACATTGAGACCACATTAGATTTTTTTAAATACATGAATTTTTGATGGTGATAAAAAGTCTTGATGGTTGAAGATGTCGCTTTTTGTTTTAAAACTGTTTGTTCAAATATTTATCTATCTTATTAATAATGCAATACTTTTACTTGAGCAGATTGAATTTCTGCTGGAATTTCCTCGAGTTTGTAACATATTTGGGCTTACTCTTTTTTAGTAAAAGACTTCCCTTTGTAGCATTATATTATCCCTTCTTATAATAAATGAGAATATTAGTTTATTTACCAATAGAATTTAAGAAAGTCAATCGAGGATAGTGATGAGTGGAGATTTGAAAATTTGTTAATACAAATTCGATTTTCTGTGAAAAAGATAAGGATTATATAGCATCCAATATATATGGCTTTTTTAAATGTATGCTTATATATACAGTATTTTTTATTATGCATTATACAAAAGTCTCGTCAATATAGTAAAATTTATTATAATTTACAATATTAAAAAACGCACCTTCTAGATTTCGGAGTATTCTTCTCTTACGTGCTGCTTTTGAACAGAAACTGAAAAAATGCGTCTTATATAGAGAAAAACTAATAAAAATAATAATAAAACATTTTAATAGCGTTGAAATAGATTTGCAAATTATTGCTATTATTCATACAATTTTTTCGCAGTAAACAGTTTTATTGTACATTGAGTTTTATTGCAACCATGAAAAGAATTTCGTCGCAGAACTTTTAAAAATACTCAATTTCATGACTTGTATTGTAAATTGATAAATACTTTTCATTACGCATATATTTGCAGGAAGTAAACAGTTTCATTTTGTATTAAAATTTTATGGAAAAAATAAAGTATTCCGTCGCAGCAAGTTTGAAGATTAGCAAACTCACGACTTGTAGAGAGATAGGGAATTTAAAAAAAAAAAATTCCAAATTTTTTTATTACTCACATATTTTCATGAAGTAAGCAGTTTCATTGTCTATTAAAATCTTATGAAAAAAGAAACCAAGTATTCCGCCGCAGCAAGTATAAAGATTATCCAACTCACGACTTGTAGAGAGATTGCCAATTTTTTAAATAAATAATTTTTACATTTTTTGCACATTTCTCTTATTGAGCATATATTTTTAAGAAGTAAACCGTTTTATTGTGCAGTAAAATTTTATAGAAAAAATAAAAGCGATGAGAATGTGTTCGTTAAAGCCGAAAGAGCTTTAACAAAAGTGATTTCAAAATCACAAAATTACGCTTGTCGGTCCTTTGACCTTGGATTTTACAAGGTCTGTGTACGAATGCGGGAAAAATCAAAAGACCAAAGATCGGAGTACGATTTCTATCAGTCGCGTTCCTTAGGTGCGCTCCAATGCGGAATATATATTCCGTATAGCTCGCTTATATATTTATCTCGTGCTTCGCGCTCGATAATGTATTTACCTCGCGCTACGCGCTCGATCTTTCTGCAGAGACTTTTTAAAACTAAAGATGAAAGTATCGACAACAGTAATGTAGCCATTGTGAATTCTCTTTTGTTAAAGCTCCTTTGGGTTAACAAACACATTCGCATCAAGTATCTCGTGCTTCCCACTCGAGTTTATCCCTGAAATTTTATATCATTCCCATAAATTTATATTATTATAATTTGTAACTTGCATTGGTATTAAAACAGGCGAAATTTCATTGTCGCGTTTCAAAATATGCGCATTCTTTCAAAAAAATTTGTTTTTTCAACGTTTTATCGCAACTTTTGTCGGTTTTCCATAAACTGAATTGGCTGATTCTCAATGTTTTCTTTATGATTTAAACTTTACTTATATGGTCTACTGAGCCGTCTTACCGTTTTTTAACTTCTAAATGATGTATATATGCACACATACACACACACACACACGCGCGCGCGCGCACGCATATATATATATATATATATATTATTTGAAAATGCATTATTATATTAGAGACTATTTTAAATAATGTGAAAATGTTGAATGAAAAGATGTAACTTTTGGATTTTCCATTATTTTTTACGCTGTCAAAATTTATTTTTTGATTTATCAAGAAAATTCAAAAAGTTGTTATGATAATCTTCTAGGGCATTTAGAAATCACACTATTTCTTCTCTTGCCATTTTTTTATATCGTCCGTTAATTGGCTTCAAAGGTTCATTTTCGTGTCTTTTTTGGAATTTTTCAAATACTGTAACTCTCTTAATTTCCAATTTTATGAAAAAGTCATCAGATAAATTGTTCGAATTTTTAAATACTATGAATAACCGTACAGAGAATTCTTGAATTTTGAAAAAATGGTATCAAAAATATTCAAAAGACCCTCAATTTTTAAATTTTTATCCATAATGCCTCGTTAACGAACTGAACCTTTAGTTTAGGACACTTAAAGAGTGTACTAGAGGCCAATCTAATAAAATTATTTTTTCAAAAGTCATCGTGCTGATAGACAGACAGGCATACATACATACAGACATACACATTCGTAACAACTTATTTTTCGAATTTAGGGGGTCTCAAAACGTGAACATTTCACAAGAACTGGGGGGAGGGGAGGGAGGGTTGTTAAATTTTACACATGTCTAATACCTTCTCTGATGAGAATGTAAAAAATGTTTGTCTTATCATTTTTTTTCTATCTCGCATAGTTTGATCACAAAATGCAATTTTTGATTTTTAATTAGCTATCGTGCGGTCAAAATTTGAATTTTTCAAAAAATTCAAAAAGTTAATGACAATCTTGTAGGACTATCGTAAAGTAACATGTTTCTTTTCAAGTACTATGAACAACTGTACACAGAATTTTTGAATCTTGAAAAAATGTGTACTCCAAAATTTAAAACATGGGCTCATTTTTAGTATTGTTATCCAAAATGTCTGACTAACGAACTTAGCATTTAGCTTAGGACACTAAAAGAGTGTACCAAAAGCCAATCTAAAAGATTAATTTTTTCCAAAAGTTATCGTGCTCACAGACAGACAGAGAGACATAAAGACAGATACAACGACAGACAGATATACATACGGATAGACACATTCGTAAAAGCTTGCTTTTCGAATTCAGCGGGTCTCAAAACGTGGAACTTCCGACAAAAAATAGGGAGGTCAAATTTTACACAAATCTAATACCTTCTCTGATGAGGTTGTAAAAATGATTTATTGTCACATATAGTTTTTTGATAGTTCTGTTTTTAGTTTAAATCATAAATATAGCATCAAGAACATTAAAAGTTGAATTTTTTGAAACTCCACACACGAGACGAATAAGAAATTAAAGGACAAAAGTAGTAGCAAGAAATACTCGGAGAGCATAGGCCGTTTTTGGCGAGTTATTAGGTAACGATTCTGCCACTATTTTCCTGATTGTTGAGAATATACTGATCACGAAATGTGGCTTCTCCAGGGGTAGTCCCGGGGAGAAGGTGTTTATTTACTCATTCGAAGTTGTAAAAAAAAAATGATTAAAATAAGTCATAGGGTAACGGCTGAATCTTTCTGCGTTAAATGTGGAGACAATTAGACAATGTTCCATGTAATTGGCAGAACAATAGGCTGGTGCGGAAGGGGGGGGGGGCAGAACGATCCATAGGTGTAAAAGAATATGTCATTTTAAAGTTATTTTCAAACACCCAAATTTTTTATATAACATTCTACTCATTATTCAAAACATATATTCGAAGAGGCAGAACAAAATCTCGGGGATAACATCCAGGCAGAACATCGCAAACTGCAGTATCAGGGCCGTCAACCGACACACAATGACAAATGTCAAAACCGGGGAGATCGCGATGTTCTGCCAGGATTTTTTTCCCGAAATTTTGTTCTGCCTCTTAAAATATATGTTTTGAATAATGAGTAGAATGTTATATTAAAAATTTGGGTTTTAGAAAATATCTTTAAAATGACGTAATCTTTTACACCTCTAGATCGTTCTGCAGACAGATTCAGCCGTTACCCTATGAATTATTTAATTCATTTTTTTTTACAACTTAGAATGAGTGAATAAACACCTTCTCCCCGGGACTACCCCTGGAGAAGCCACATTTGGTGATCAGTATGTTCTCAACAATCAGGAAAATAGTGGCAGAATCGTTACCTAATAACTCGCCAAAAACGTCCTCGGCTCTAAGGCTAAATGTACCCACTCAGCAGGAACTTTTTTACATTCTCATTAAAAGAAGGTATTAGATTTGTGTAAAATTTGACCCCCCCCTCCCGTTTTTTCGAACGTCTACGTTTTGAGACCCCTGAAAGCCAAAAGCATGTTTTTACGAATGTGTCTGGCTATCTGTGTATGCGGCTGTGTGTGTCATGTTTTTCTGTGGGTCTGTAGATATTTAGTTTGTAAGCACGATCAATTTCTAAAGGAATGACAGATTGGATTGGCCTTTGGTATACTATTTTAGTGTGCTAAAATAAAGGTCAAGTTCGTGAACCAACCATTTTTGGTGAAAATTCAAGAAGTGAGCGTATTTTGAAAATTTTTGAGACCACTTTTTTCAAAATTCAAAAATTGTCTGTACGGATATTCATAGTATTCAATCAGAAGAACAATTTATCCTAACGACTCACGTTATGGAAAAAAGTCACAAAAAGAAAAATGTTTCTTTTTTAAAACCTTTGAAGACTGTTCTAACAACTTTCTGAATTTTCTTGAAATATCGAAAATTCAAATTTTGGGAGCATCAAAAAATAATGGAAAATCAAAAATTACATTTTCGGTTAAACTATGCAAAATAGGTAAAAAGATGGCTAGACAAAAATTCTGCATTTCAAAAAGATCTACGAATTTGATTCAAATCACTTTTTGATAGCATGCTTGTTTTTTGAATTTGAAAAGCGATATTAACAATAAAAAAATCAGCCTCCCGTGTGGGCACATTCTCATCACAACTAATGTTACATTCTGATCCTAATGAGAAGGTATTGGTTTTATGTAATATTTTCCTTTGTTGGTTTCCATCAAATCTCCACGTTTTGAGACACACTAAGTCAGAAAAAAACGATTTTTACCAAGGTGTTTGTCTGTATGTCTCTCTGTAGTCTGTAATCTATAGTCTGTATTCTGTTGGCACGATAACTTTAGAAAAATTGAATATATTGGATTCTGCTTTGTCACACATTTTTAAAACCTAAAAAGAAAGAATAAGTTCGTAAACCAGATATTTTGGATAAAAATTCAAAAAGTGAGCGCGTCTTCAAAATTTTTGAACCCACATGTTTTCAAGATTTCATGATTCTATGAACGGTTATTCATAGAACTCATTAAAGGATCGTTTGTTGCCTTGGAAAGAGTTGGAAGAAGAAAAAAGTTTATTTATGCAAATAATGATTATCAACGGACATATTTAGGTTTAAAGGCAGAAGTTTTACTTTTACATGGGCATAGGAAATAAGGGACTAGGCATGCCATTGCGGAGGTGATGCAATGAGGGGGGAGGTCCGCCACCTTTTGATGTCCCACGACAAACATGGCAGCGCCCACATGTTTATATTTTCATGCACAGTTTGTCGGCAAAAAATCTCTCGCGCATAATGAAATTGCACATCGTAAGATGGCCCCGTGTTTCCTATGTCCATGGACTTTTAACTTTCTCTTACGGCAATCATGCAATCTGTTTTACCCACAGACCCCTAGAAGTTCGAAGTTGTCTACTCGCTGCGCTAGTGCTGCTTTGACACAGCTGATATCAGACTGATTCCAAAGATATTATAAACGTAGATGCGGTGCGAGCTTAGTTACCCGCCATAAATATAGACGGCGCGTCCGGCGAAAAAAGTCTCTACCCCTCTGCCCACCGCTCCCCGTAAATAGCACCATCCCATATAGTTTGCCAAGAGCCACTTGGAGCGCTGTAAGCAACTCTCGGCACGCCTTCGACGCGCACTGATGGTAAACTTAGCTTGGACAAGAACCATTTAAATTAAAAATAAATTGCCAACATTTCATAACAAACGTAAAATATCCACGCTTTGTAAGACATGGTTATTTTAATAGATACCAGAGAGAAAATTAAATTTATATTTCTGTTTCATATATTTTATAATATTCCTAAAATTATTTGATTATTTTCAAATATATCTTTGTTATTTCTCATCTTTTGATATTCTTTTATAAGTAACAATTTATTTACTTCACCATATTATATTTTCATTCTAACAGATAAAACTTTTAGTACAATATCTATACATTGTTCTTTAATATTATTAAGTGTTTATTTTTATATTTGTACAGTTTGCAATTTCTAGAGATATTTTAGTCTATTCGACTAATGAATTTCCCGCATGTATTTTAAAATTTTCTTAATTATTACATTCCGAGCACTGACAATGAGTGAATGGCAGAGTAATAATAAGTTCATAAATCTATAACTGCTCTCTGGGACAAACCTGTATTTGGTGTTAGGATTTCTCTACTTTGAATAAGAAAACTTTGAACCCTCAGAGC
>NC_046659.1:120360364-120362802 GCF_010883055.1 Belonocnema kinseyi | reverse complement strand
GACTAAGAGAACGATTTGGTGAACATGTCCGTTGAAATTTCTCAAATGTGATTTTTTTGGGCTCCAAATTAATTAAAACTTTTAACCCAATACTTCGAAATTAAAAATTCATTCATTTTCATGATATGTATGTCAAATTTCTTGAATTAGGGAGATTTATAATTGAGAATTCTTTACTTTTAATCTTCAAAATCATGACAATTTATATGAATTTTTATTTTATTTTGTTATTTAATTAAATTTAATTAAAATTTTGTTAGATTTAAATTAATTAATTTATTTGTTATTGATTTATTTATACAGCATTTGAAATTCAAGAGTTTCTGATTGCAAATATTCTAAATTAAAGAGTTTTAAATTGCAGATCTTTAAAATTAAAGAATTTTCCATTGCAAGTCTTCAAAATTGAACTTTTCAAAAAAAATTTCATATTATACCTTAAAAATATATATCTTGAAAACTAAATAATTTGAAATTCCAAATCTTCAACATTTCAAATCACGGCAGTACTCAGAGTACAGATATTTTTTACATTCTCATCAAAAAAGTTATTAGATTTGTGTCAAATTTTACGTCTGGACACGAAATACAGGTTTTTACGAGTGTTTCTGCCTTTCCATATGCATGTTTGTTTGCGAGTATAATAACTTTTGAAAAAATAATCTATTATATTGGCCGTTGGTATATTCTTTAAGTGTCAGAAACTAAAGATCAAGTTGATTGGCTACTTTGGGTGAAAATTCAAAAAGTTACAGAATTTTCAAAATTTCTGAGACAATTTTTTTCAAGATTTAAAAATTCCATGTACGGGTATTCGTAATAATTGGAAATCCGAACAATTTACCTCATCGATTTCTTTTGATAAAAAGAATATTACCAGAATTATAGCGTTTTCAACAAATTAAAAAAAAAAATACCAAACTGAAAATTGTAAACTAACCAGCACGAGACTTGAAAAAAAAAACTCGAGAGAAGAAAAACGTTGCTTTTTGAGAGCCCTACAAGATTATCATAACAACTTTTCAGATTGTTAAGAATAATCGAAAATTCAAATTTTGCAAAATTTTCCAAAAGTTTTTTATCAATTACTTTTTGATACGAAGGGTAGTTTTTGTTTTATTCGTAAAAAAAACTACATAAAAAATGTAAAATATAAGTGTTTGACAAACGACATAAGCAATGAAAAAAAATAAATAGATAAAACTTGTTTACCTTAAAAAGAGCTAATGAATGTGTTATTAATCTAAAATGCTATTAACAATTTTCTGTATTATTAATGCTACTAATGTCGCAACATTTCGGAAATCTGAACATTTTCTTCGAGACATTCGATAAGCACACATAAGGAGAATACATACATAAAGAATACATAATAAGGAGTAAATGAAAACAAATTCACGAATTGGATAATGTTTGGATGAAACCAGACATAATCAAGGATGTTTAGAAATCATGAATTAAAATTCACCTTTAAAACACCAAGGTTCAAAATGTCATTCTTTGACTATCGCGATTTTTTTTACAATTATAAAATGTCATATAAATAAAAAGTTAAACTTTACGTACCAAAAAAATAAGTAAGGAAAGAAGATAAACAAAGCAACCTCGCAATCCCTTTAATGCATGTTTGTTTTCTTTATTTTGCCCTTTGTTATTTCTCAATTTTTTAATTCATAAAAAATATATTTGTCAATATTTTGGTGCTAATTTAACAAAGATTGTCCAAATGACAAAATTTAATTTAGATTGTGTTCAAAATATAAATGCAATAACAAAATTATTATGAACTGAAAAAAAATTTTAATTTCAAATTGGATAAGCACGAAATAACAATTTCTCTTTAAGATCCAAAGCTAAACTTCAAATGCAAACGCATTTTTTGGTAAAGTTTAGCTTTCCAATTTTCACAACACTCATCCTTGGGAAGGTAAATTTAAAAAATAAATACGTTTCCGGTTGAAAACAAAGTCCAGTAGTACAGCTTAAACTATTTGGAAATTATCTTTTTTGGGCAAAAATTATAAGCCCTTTTTATAAATTATTTTATAAATAGCTGTTTCCTTTATCACGAAATCACAAACAAAAAATCAGATTTTATAATTGCGTTTCTTTTCACTTCTTTCTACTCCAAAATAGTTATAAGATGGAAGAAAATTGTTTCTTATACATAAAAAGTATTTAAAAAACAGTTTTTAAACAACTTGAAAAAAAGTTCAGAGGTTTAAATTGTTCAATATATAATAAAAACGCTAAAAACAGAAAATTTTCTTCTTTTTTTTTATGTTTGACCTAAAACTATTCAATTTTAAAGGCTATAAATTACTAATGTGAAAAACAAGTAAAATATTCTTATAAATTTTTATTTGAAACAGGTTGGAGCTAGAACGGGAATTGACGAGGATTTTGTGAGGCTGGGAAAAATAGGCAAATGGCAGTGA
>NC_046659.1:120357855-120360264 GCF_010883055.1 Belonocnema kinseyi | reverse complement strand
GAAAAAATCAAATAATCTGGAGGTTTCTGAATGTTTCAAAGAAAAGAACAAAATTTGGAGCTTCTCAAGAATTTGAAATATTAGGATAACAATAAAAATTTCAGGGTAGATTTAAAATGATTTTTTATTTTTTAAAAGTACATAACTCAAAGAGAATGTTTAAAAATATTTCAAAACATTTGAAAAGATTTACAATATTAGAAAAAATCTGGAAGATCTTAAAACAATTTTGTGTGCAGGATTTTTCAAAAATGTTAGGAAAAATGGGAATCAGTCTAAAGACATTTAAAAGTTCCGAAAAATTTTTTAAATAGTTTTAAAAGATTTAAAATAATTTAAAAGAGAATAGATACTTTTGATGATTTTGAAATGTTTTCAAATGTTGACTTTTTATTTTGAAAAAAGACATAATTTTAAGAGGAAATATAAAAATATGGGACAACTGGAAAAAATTCCGAAAGGGATGAATGAAAAATCCCAAAAAATGAAATCTCCGGCACCAGAATAATAATTTTATAAAAATTGTATTAAAAAATACATTAAAAAACACGAGCGCTTTGAAAGAAAAAAATGTTCAACCTAAATTTTCTTCGTACGTACATAATGACATTTTTGAACAAACTTTGCAGGATTCAATTCAACAACGATATATATCAAAATTTATTTTTATTACTTTAATTATTTTTTTTATTATTAAAAAATTCGATTTTTTACAACTTTTTAATATTTTTTTCAAATACTATGCACATTTTTAAACAAATTTTTTCATCCAGAAATATATATTAGGTTATTGTATTTTCAATAAATAAATAATATTTAATAAACAATTTTTTTAATTGTTTAAATTCAGGAATTTTCTAGTTCGGTTATTTTATAATTCAGCCATTTTCCCTTGTGATTTTTAAAATTCGGTAATATCTTATTGTCTGGAATTCTATTTATTTTATTTTCCTGAATTTTCCAATTTGACTTTTATATTTCGGGACTTTCATAATTTCTGGAATTTTATTATTTGGTTATTTTTCAATTTACGAATTTTACAGTGTCGAGAATTTTATTTTTCGGGATTTTTCAGTCGCTTTTTCCGAAAAATAAAATTCCCACATCACTGTAAAAATTCCGAAATTATAACATTGTCGAAATATAAAAGTCCCGAATAGGAAAATTCTCGACAATTTACAATCTTACCGAATTTGAGAATTGCCGACAAAAAATTTCCGAATTATACAATATCCGGGCTAGAAAACTCTCTAATTTGAACAATTAAAAAATAGTTTGTTTAGAAATTTTTTTTAATAGAATAATAAAATATTTTTAATAAAGAAAAAACTTTTTACTGTTTAAAGTTTCTAAAAATTATTGTTGGAATATAAAATAACAATAATTGAACAAATGTATTTTTTGATAAAAATTTATTTGAAAATGTGCATTGTATTTTTGTACATTACAGAGAACGCTCGCAAAAATGAAATTATTATTTAAAAAAATAAAAGTCGCGTTAAATCAGCCTGCATTGAATCCTGCAAATTTTGTTTCATTTAAAGCTCACTTGTTTTAAATTTATGTTTGTATCGCATATTTATACAATTATTGTTATTTTAAATTTAAAAAATAATTTAAAAAATCAAACATCAAAACAAAATTTCTATAAAAAAAATATTTGATCATTGTATTTTTAATAAATAAATAATATTGATCACAAAACTGTTTTCTCAATTTCTGCAATTCGGAAATTTTCTAGTTTGTATATTTGATCATTAGACAGCATTCGGCCTGGAGTTTTATTATTCGGGAATTTTTAAATTCGATAATATTGTAAACTGTCCAGAATAACGTTTTCATAAAAATATAATTATAATTCCAAGTGATAGGGAAATTGTTCTTTCGGTTTTTAAATGTTAAGACGACAGTTCCAAGCCAGATTATGTTTTTCATTGGCAAACAATATTATACGAACAGAATTTCACTGACACATTCGTAAAAAATATCATGTTCCATAAAGTATATTTTAAAATAAACTTTAAATTATTATAATTGATACAGCTTATTTATTTTGAATTTATTTTTAATTGAAAATGGGTTATAAAGTTTTAATCGCGAGTTTCCCTTTGTATAACTTCTAAGACCTTGCAATTGAAACAGTTTAATTTTTAACGTTAAAATTGGAATATTCTTCAATTTTAAACAAATTCCGAATCGTGTTGTGAAATCAATTATGATTTACTTGTGAATCCTTGGTGTCCACTTCAATTAAAAAAAGAATCATACTTTATATTCTCAGTTGATAAACTAAAAACGATTTCTATATAAAATTATAAATTTAAAACGCTTCTAATTTTTAATTTTCCAGGTCTTCAAAACTGCATTCTAAAATTCGAAATTGAAAAATGTACGCTTAAATTTTATAAC
>NC_046659.1:120355699-120357755 GCF_010883055.1 Belonocnema kinseyi | reverse complement strand
AGAATAGTCGGATTGGATTGTGCTTTGACACACAGATTTTTTATTTTAAGAATTGTATGTAAAAATTGTACTATTTTTATTTTTATAACAAATATTTTTTTTCAATTAAATTGTTACAATAAAAGTGTTTTGAAGAGATTTTTTAAAAATCTTTCGGGGAATAAAATTAGTATTTATAGGTCGACAAAATTTTATTTTCTTTAACCAATTTAAATTTCGTCTAAATTTTTCCAGTTGTTTTTACTATAGTACAATTTACGTTTGTACCTCGGGCGAAGAAATCCATTCTACTGTTTGACAAATATTCTTTGTAAATCAATATTTTTCACAGAAAATGACTCCGAGGGACCTTAAACTATAATTTTATAAACGTGAAAAAACTACATTTCAATGTTTTCTATGAAAAACACAATCCCTGGGTGAGAGAACGAAATCGGAAACAATAAGAATCAATTTACTCAAGAACAAGCTTTTTGAATAAAAATGACCTTGAGTGAACCTATAATATATATTTGTTAATTTTTACAAAAATTAGGCGTTATTTTCTTACAAAAAAAAAATAATTTGTGGGGGGTGACCAACGATCAAAATAAAAAATAAGACTTGAAGTTGTACGATTTTAATTTGTAACTAAATAATTTGAAAGGTTTCAATCTAAAATGATCGAACACTTTCCATTCAAAAATTCAGATGACATATTTAAATAGATTTAAATTTAAAATTGTTCAATATACTCAAGACTACAAATGTAAAATGTCTCAAATATTCAGGCTTTAAAATTTTTTTTAATTGCTGTTCTGAAGACTAAATGCACTTATTCTTTTATTATGAAATCACAACCAAAACTGTTACAAAAGTTTTTAAAAGAGTTTTAAGAACCTTAAAAAAATCCAGGGGTTTTAATAGTTCAATATATGTGATAGAACCTCTTTAAATTTGAAATTAGTCTATACTTTTTCATGTTTGAGCTACAATTATTCCATTTTAGAAGTTATAAATTACAATTGTGAAAAATAAATAAAATCTTTTAATTAATTTATATTTAAAACAAAAAACCTTTGCATAATTCAATCTAAATGCAGCTAAAAACATTTAATCTGACATGCGTTGAATTCAAGGTATATTTTAAAACGAAAACTGAAAGCAAAGGATCGACTTTCAAAGGAATCGAAAGAAAGTGACTCGCTGTATTGCAAATGAACATGGAAAATAGTGTATTTTCGCATTTTTAAATTTTAAATTAAAACTTTTTCGCGTTGTAACAATTTCGAATCCCAGAATGTTATTTTTGACCTAACCTATAACTTATAACGAAAATTCTGAAAATTCAAACAGTTAGGCTATATTCTGAAAATGAAGCAATTTTAACGTTAAAATTCAAGTTCTTAAACTGAAGGCCTAAAAATTTGCAAATTTTAAATTAGTGTTGTGTAAATTGTATTGGTATCTTAAATGAGTATAAATAGTTCTTAAATTAGTTTTTAAATTTTCTGAAGTTTACCTTGTTCACATACCTAGATGTCAAAAAAGCCTACCAGTGACTGAAATGGATTAGAAAAAAATCGCCAAGATCTAAGAATACAAACTGAATGTACAGCGAATTTTAAAATTTTTAATTGTGATTATCTTTAACCTTGTGATACCAAAAATTTCCATACAATTTTTCTTTATTAATACTGTAGAAAATAATTAACGAGATCTAGCGCCGAGATTATAATTAGAGCAAATTTTCTGTAATTCTATGAGGACGGCTGAAATATCCCGAAAAATAAAATTCCCGACTCGGTAAAACTCTCTGTCCCGAAAAACACAATTCCAAAACTAATAAAATTCCTGAACAGTTTATAATATTAACGAATTTGAAAATTTCCAAATAATAAAACTCCCCGAATAAAATTTCTTCTTAATCAGTATTAATTATTTATTAAAAATACGATAATAAAATATTGTTATTAAATAAATTTTTGTTTAATATTTAAAGTGTTAAAAATTGTTTGAATTTAAAATTAAAATTATAAAAAAAATTTTACAGACAAATTCATATACAAAAACACGT
>NC_046659.1:120340774-120355599 GCF_010883055.1 Belonocnema kinseyi | reverse complement strand
AATATGATTTTTCGAGAACATTTTTTTTATAATTAAAAAAAAGACTGTACCGAAAACCTGGATCAAGCTTCAGATCTGAAAAAATTCAGCGATACATACATGACAAACTTTTCTAACCTCAAAAAATCTTTCTACTGCTTTACCGTCATATTTTACAAAGAATGAGAAAACAAGAATTCGACTTCGTAGTAAGATGAGGGCAGCACCTCGATAGGGCAGAAAATGTGATGTCCTATATATATAATTCCCCATTCCGACGCCCCGTACCGCATCTACGTTTATAATATCTTTGCTGATACGTACTGATATGTCACACCAAATATGTTCATTATTGGTGCATAATGTTCGTGAGCGATTTTTGTGGTTTTGTCCCACTTTGATAAATATAAACCTCATAACTAGCCCATTAACAACATTGCAAATTGCTTGCAGGGTTTGACGACAGCACAATCGGTATTTCTCCAAAATAGAATTAAAAAAAAACGTTTTTCACTATTCTAATTATTTAGGACCAGAGACAAATTCTTGCATGCCTTCTACGTATCGTGCCAAATTTCTAACACGATATCTCATTCCGTGTGGACGTAAGTTGGGAAAGAAAACTTCCACTGGTATTTTCTTCAAAACAAATTTTTTCTCAAAATTTTCACCGGAAAAAAGAAGAGACATGGACTTTATTACCTCCTCTTTCATTTTCCAAACTTTCGAAGCGATACCTTATTTCGTTTATACGTAAGTTGGGAAAGAAAAATCGAAGTCCAGGTTTCGTCACGTGACCCTCTCGAACACATGACCTTAAAAAGAAATTGATCAGAGTTAGAGCATTTTCTATTTCCAAAAAAACAAACTAAAATGAACATTTTAGGCTAAACAACACATGATATTAAAAAAAAGTCAAGAGAAGAATAACTTTTATTTTTGAAAGCTTTACAACATGATCATAACTTTTTTGATTTCGTCGAAAAGTTGAAAACTGAAAATTTGATCGTACCAAGAAATTATGAAACCACAGTTTTTCAAGATTTCAAGATTCTACGTACGTTTGTTCAGACTACTCATAAACTCACACAATTTATACCAATGACTTTTTTCTATAAAAAGAAAATTATCAGAGTTAGAGGATTTTCAAAATCCAAAAAAACAAACTAAAATGAAAATTTTAAGCCAAACAACGTATGATTTGAAAAAAATTCGACAGAAGAACAACTTTCCTGTTTGAAAGCCCTACAAGACTATGATGACAGCTTTCTCAATTTGTCGAAAGGTTAAAAATTCAAAATTTGCTTGTATCAAAAATAATGAAACATTTAAAAATTCCATTTTTTTGTCAAAATATGCTAGAAACGAAAAAAATGAAGAAAATCGAATATTGAATTTAAAAAAAAAAACAGCACAAGGTATAAACTAAAATTAACAGACAAGAGTTGTTCACTTAAAAAGATCCATAAATTTATTATTAATCATTTTTCGATAGGACGAGTAGACTTCCCGTGTAGAAATTTCGTCGTGGGCCTAACCGGGCCCAGGCGTAGCAAAACTAGGTCCTGGCCTGGTGATCAAGCCTGGATCAAGCTAGAATGAAACGCTAAATCTGACCAGAGCTTGGCTCTATCACCAGGCTCGATCGCCAAGCCTGGCCCAGGCTTTTCACCCTAGTTCAATATCAATTCCTAGCCATTTTATTATAAGACTGCGTTTTTGTATGAAACTATTCATGGAACCACTACCAGAAAAATTTGTGATATCCTCAACCTCATTGACAAGGGGATCTTCATTTACGCTTGGAAGGTTAGAATTGATAATATTATCCTTATTTAAAAAGGCAATTCAATTTCGGATTCATATAGTACCTCTCTAGGTTATGATTTTTCCTGGTCGTCTGCATCACTATTTACACATGAAATCATTTCGTAGGTTTAATCAAATACATAAATTAAACATCCTTCAATTTTTGTATAATTAAAATTTTTAACATTCTTTAATCGTTTTTAAATACATAAATAATCGTTTATACCTGCAGAAGTGTAATATACTTACAAGACCGTTATTTAGATCGTTATCGTTATTAAGCTACCGTAATGTTTACAAATAATTCCAAATTAATTTACTTACTTTTAAAATCCACACGTAAGTATGGAATAATAGCTCATGATCGATGTCTCCTGACTCTACGAGTGCTTTTTGTTTTTTTAGGAATTTTTCGACTTTCTAAAATGACACCCTTGTAAGTAAACACAAAGTTGTGTAGAGGATATTAGATAATTACAGAATAATCCAACGCCATCTACCGGGTTCGAGGTCGAGCCATCGAGAAATACAAGCTAGAGCCAGGCCTGGGGCCCCTGGCCAGGCCCAAGCCTGGAACCGATGAGATCATCTATCGATGAGCAAGTTCTCCCGACATCCTACTACGCTTTTCTTTGAGCCTCGTTGTTCATAAATTTCTTGCCACGCAGGTTAAATTGCCCTAACAATCTTATCATTTAGGATAGCTGTGAACACCTTGTATAGTGTGTTCAGACAACTGATTGGTCTGTAATTTTTCGGGTCAGCTAAGTTGCCTATTTTCGTCAGGAGTATTGTGCGCCAAAAGATGCATATTTAAAGAATAACTAAATCCTCGACGTAAACGTATTATTATTTTTAATCAAAAAGTTGTACTTTTAACCAAAAAAGATAAGAATTCTAGTTAGAGGTGAATTTTTAATAAAATAGACGAATTTTCAACTAGAATCATAAATTCTTAATCAAGAGGATAAATTTCTACCAAAAAAGACGAATTTTCTGCAAACTACAACGCTTCTTAACCAATTACTTAAATGTTCTAACTAAAAGATAAATTTTCAATGAAGAAAGATTGATTAGCAACGAGTGAATCCTTGAGATATTTGATCTAAAGTTGGATAAAAGTGTTGCAAACAATTGAAAACTAAAATTATCTAATGACCGATAATTTTGATCGAGAGTCAGGTAAAATTATCCGATATCAGATGATTGTAGTAGTCAATTATTATGTTTTTTATGTGTCCTTTTTAAAAGAATTTTGAAAACGCATCGATTTAAAAAATTATAAAAATCGACCTAATTAAAGATCAAGGATTTTTCAAAAACATATTCATAATTTGTTGCGTTTTTGAAACTTATTATTTCCGAACCTTGTACTGGAACTTTTCTACACAGCCGAAAGACACTTTGAAATATTTTTGGGAACGCATATATTTTACAAAGGTAAGCCTAATCATTGTAAACTAAAATTTAAAAACTCGCGACATCGGTAGATATTAAAAAATTAAAAAAAAACTATTAATTTTTTTATTCTTGCGCGCGCAACTTTTGATCACGCGCCGCATCACGATCCTCATGCTTCGGACTCGATTTTTCCAAAATGTGGACTTTTCTACATTATACTGTCTATTTGTTCCATTTCTCGGGTTGTATTTCCAACATTTTTTTTTTATTTCTAAATTTATTTTCCACGAATAAAAGAAAATCTACTCGTCCTTTCTAAAATATATTATTAAAATTTTTAAAATCTTTTTGCATGAGCATTTTTTGCCTATTATTTTTCTCCATATCTTGTGTCATTTGTCCAATGTATTAAGAAAAATCGAAAAGTTGTTATAATAAGCATTTAGGGTCTTAAAATTCTCATTATCGTTTGTGGGGGGGGGGGGGGGGTGGTTGAAAATTCGATAACTCCGTTGATTTTTGTTTGATTGAAAACAGTCGCGAGTATAAATTGTTCGAGTTTTAAGTAACAAAAATAACCGTACATGAAGCTTTTAAATTTTGAGAGAAAGTAGTCTCAACAATTTTGAAAATTCTCTTTTATAATTTTTATTCATTAAAGCTTACTACAGAAATGGACCTTCATTTCTCGACAATAAAAGAGTGTGCTTAAGGCCAATCTAATAGATTCATGTTTTTGAAAGCTATCGTCCACAAAGCCAGCTTATCCTTTACTATGTAATTTGTATTATCTAAAAACCCAATCATTTCATTTTTGGTAGAACATTTTTCCTTCAAAATTGAAAAATTTAAATATTTGTTTAAAAATTCATCCTCATTGATTCAATTTGAATGTTTAAGAATTCGTTTTTTTTTTAAACTATTTTCAATCCAAAAATATGACGATTCTGTTTTTAGTTTAAACCATATCTCATTCAGTTAAAGATTTAAGTATTTGCCTTAAAATGGTGATTGAGGTAGTTGTTGTGTCAAAAGTTAGATATCTGAAAAAAATAGTTTTTCTATGAATTTGAGAATCAAAAGATTACAACTAATGTTATTCCAAACTAGAAACATTATTACAAATGATTGCATTTAAAGATATGACGGCTTATTTGTTTCGGGAAAACATTCTCTACAACTCTATCGTTTCCAATTTTTAAAAAAATTAATAATCTTAAAATATAAATATTTGGTTCAAAAATGTTTTATTACAGAAAAAATTGTTCTAACTGTGTAGAGTCATACAAGAAGCCACTTAAGCCATAGCAAAATTTACTTTCAAAATTGGAAACAGTCAAGTTGTAGAGAATGTTTTCCCGTAAGAATAAGCCGTCATTTATTAAATAAAATGCAATATTTGTTCGAAAATTAGTAAGAAAAGATGGTCAGAAAAAATTCAGTTGCAAAAAAAGTGGTTAAACTCAATGTTTTTTGTCTGAATTTTAACATTTTTTATCAAAAATGTTTTTTATTTGGAACGATATCAGATATAATATTTTAATTTTTGAAATCGTAGAAAAACTATTTTTATATATATATTTGACTTTTGGCACGACAACTGCCTTAAAAACTGCATAGCGATATCGCTGAAACTAATCCAATAATATCCTTATTTTTCAATAAAATTATTAGTATCTTTTAAATTAAAGTTCAAAATTTTGAAACCACGTTTTTCAGTATAAATATATTTTTTTAAGGTACACAGTTTTATTGCATACAAAATGTTATCGCAAAAATGTGCCGAGCTCTAAACCAGAAATATAATAAAAACTAAATAACTGAGGAATTTGGTAAAAATTTCAAATTTTTACATAAAAAATTTACAATTATGCTTTTTGTAGCAATTTTATTATATAATTACAAGAGTACTGAAAATGTTCCGAAACACCGGAAGAGCTAAGTACACGGAAAGAAATAATTCGACGATACACACATAATTCTGGTTATTCCAACTATAATGTATTGCTCGCTCAGCTGCAGCTATACGGTTAGCGTATTTTAATCATAGTACCATAATTACTTAAGCAATATTACTGCTTCAGTGATCCGTTCTAATAGATATTTCTAAACATAAGGTGGCTATACCAAGTAGAACGAATTTGTACGGATACGCCAGACAGAATTTTGTTGGGGTAAATCAACTATACGCACGGATCTCAGCTGATATAAAATGCTAATGAGGATGCATCTTCCATACTGCAGTGGAGTTGAAATTAATTTAAACATTCGATTTTTTTGTATTTTCGTCATTATGAATAATATAAAACTATGATTTCGTTGAAAACTATTTTTCAAAGATACACGGACAAAAATAAAAATTGTCTTTGTTTTACATTGCGTTGAATTATTCAACCAAATGTGTTATAAAGTTTTATAAAATTTAAAAGCCGGGGTGACGTAACATCGATAGAAAGGCAGGGTATATGAAAAACGTAAAATAGATCTATAAAATCTAAAATTCTAGCTAAAATACAGTCTCTATCGAAGAAGGTTTCAAACCAATTTTTCGCAGGAAAAAAAATCTTTTGTATTATTATATTATTACTTTATACTTTAATATTTGTTCACATGTCCGAGCACACAATTATTTGGTGTTAGACAATCACTACACTACTTATAATCGCACGCTATGAAATTGGTATTTGTCGCGGGTTTGAACCTACGACCTTGAAGTTTGCCACAGATATGGATTTCAAAGTTGTTTAATTAATTTGAAAGAACTAAGAGTCACATTAAAAAATAAAAACACCTCTGGATTCGTCTCGAAAATATCTTGGTGTATATGTTTTCTTTTTTGTTTGAATAATTTTTTAAACAATTACGCCATTTGTTATCTTTCTGCAATTGTTATAAACAAAGTATGCATTGGATCGAAAAACCAAGTACACTAACGCATTCCTTTCAAAAGAGTCTAGATGTGCATTTTTTTGTTTGTTCCTATACCCATATTTTAAATAATTAGAGAATTTGCTGTTCAGCTCTCTGTTACTCCGTGCCCGTAGATATGGATTTCACAGTTGTGTAAATCATTTTAAAAAAAACTAAGAGTCACATCAAGAAATTAAAAACACCTCTGGATTCGTCTCGGAAATATCTCGTAGTGCATTTTGCTAAACAACAGATTCTCTAATTGTTTAAAAAATGGGTTTCCGATAACACAAAAAAACATTTGTAACGAAAAAAATGCACCCCGAGATATTTCCGAGACGAATCCAGAGGTGTTATTACTTTTTGATGTTACTCTCAGTTCTTTTAAAATTAATTACACCACTTTGAAATCCATTTCTGTGGCAAACTTCAACGATTTTAGAGAAATAAATTACTTAAAATCGCTTAAATTCATTAAAACTATCTTGAACTCTTTGAAAGATTTTTAATTATTTTGAAATTCAATTATAAACTTTGAAGATGTTTGAATCGAAAAACTCCCTTCAAATCTCGTGAAATTCCTAAAAATCTGTTTTAATATTTTTAAATATTTTTAAATTAGATGAAGCTCCTTAACCTTTTTTGAATTTTTTTTTTAAATCATTTAAAATGCTTTGGTATATTTTAAATTCTTTTATTAATTTCATAAACCATATAAAATTCATTGAAATGCTACAAAATGCCATAAAATCACTTTAAATCTTTTAAACTCATAAAAAGTATTTTAAAGTCTTTGAAATAGGGCGTAAAATAACGAAATTACCTAAAAAGCTTGACCTATTGTATACATAAAATTCAAATATTATTCCGTAGATACAAAAATAAAAGGCAACTAAGTGTTAAATACATAATTTCTTTATAAATTGTATAATAGAATATTCCATAAATCTTAATCTTGTACAAATTTTGGAGTTAGGTATACAAAAGCTTCTTCACTAACCTCATTTGTTATAAAAAACGTCTGAAGACGGCGACTAATGCCGAGTCGACCCGCACATCGCCCGCCAATCAATCTCGCATAACCCAGTGGGCACAAAATGTGGCGACGTCTTTACGACATCGTTATGACATCTTTACGACAATTTCACGACATCCTACGCCCATGTCGTTAAGACGTCTTTAGGACGTCGTAAATATGTCATATGATCTGCCGATGTCTTTACGATATCGTAAAGATACTGTAACGACATGGACATAGGATGTCGTAAAGTTGTCGTAAATATGTCGTAACGATGTCGTAAAGACGTCGCCGAATTTCGTGCCCACTGGGAACATGCACGGTACAATACATCGATTAGGATGGGTAAATCAAGCAAACAGCCTGATGCTCAATGCAACACTTAAATGCAGTGTTCTTTCAAATAGATAGTTGATAAAAGTACACGTCCAATACAGCCATGTTACCGAGGAGGAAAATTCTTTTACCTACACTATAATATTTGGATATTTGAATCATATATCTAATACTACACTTTCCCCAAATATCAGTTCAGTCAAACAAACTTGCCTTGTCATATTAGGCTTGGTGATGTTGTAAATCTCAAATTCGTAAGGCTTATAGTTTCTAAACCTTGTACTGGAATTTTTCCAGATCGTCAGAAGCGACTTCAAAACATATTTCTATACGCATACATTTTACAAAGGTATACTGATATATTGCAAACTAAAATTTAAAAACTGGCGACATCAGTAGAGATTGAAAAATTTTCAAAAAAACTCTACTAATTTTTTAATACTTTTAAAAAATAATCGGCCCATCGTGCGCACATTTTTAACCACGCGGTTTGCAATTTTGAGCGCGCCTAGTGTTTAAAATTAAAGGTCAAAGCATTGACAACTGTTATTTGGTAAATGTGAATTCTCTTTTGCTAAAGCTACTTTGGCTTTAATAAACACATTCTTAGCACGCGCCTTGTGCTTCGCACTCGATTTTGTTTTCTACATTATATTGAATACTTCAATCTAAAATGTATTGTATTCTCATCTTTGTTTCGTCTCCCGGGTCGTATTTCCAACATTTTTTATTTATCTGTGAACTTATTTTTCACGAATAAAAGACAATCTACTTGTCCTTCCTAAAAATTATGATTACAAAATTTGTGAATATTTTTGGATGAGCAACTTTTGTCCATTGATTTTTTCAATAGCTTGTTTCATTTATCCAATTTTTCAGGAAAAATCAAAAAGTTGTTGTAATAATCATCTAGGTATGGTGTGCTTGAAATAACTTTAAATGAAATAAACTGCAAAACGAGATTTTATCGCTGATTTTACTAATGTGGACCTCACAAAGAAAATGAAAATAATCGATCGGGCCATTTTTTATTTTGAGCCCTTATGGTGGGTCCCAACTGAGTTTACTTTGTAGATTTGGAATTTCAATTCTTTTTTCATAATAATTATTTTGAGTAATTTCGTTATTTTTAAGACCAAATTAGACCAAATTTCCTCGCTAGAATGATATTATAGCCTCTTAGAAGTCTCAAATTTGAATTCTACAGCAAAAAGAGTGTCAAAAAGTTTGAACTGCATTGCGTCCCATTAATAGTAATTTTCATATGTAAATTGTGTTACTTAGCAACAGATTGTTATGCTGCTTAGCAACGGATTCTTAATAACAATATTGACGAAAATTTGTAGTTCACTTCGCGATGTCTAACGTTAAAGATCGTCCAGCAACTCGAGATGAAAATCGTAGTAAGATCTGTTTATTTTGTTACGAAGAAAAGGTTGTAACAGTGCTTTTGAAACTGCAGGGATTACTCTAAATGGTAAAATTGAGTCTTTGGTAAACAGTGTTTTTAAATATAAAGCTGACAACAAAAGCTTACCAAACGGACTTTGTAGCGCGTGATTAAATATGCTGTATCAAACAAAAAAACTATTAAGAAACTGTTAGAAATGCCTAAATTATCTTTCAATTACA
The DNA here is from genome assembly GCF_010883055.1 of Belonocnema kinseyi. Classification (NCBI taxonomy): domain Eukaryota; kingdom Metazoa; phylum Arthropoda; class Insecta; order Hymenoptera; family Cynipidae; genus Belonocnema; species Belonocnema kinseyi. The sequence continues at coordinate 120,346,514 of NC_046659.1, read as the reverse complement.
AAAGTATTAACACTCGATTTGTTAGTGATCATTGTGTCAGTGCTTAATATGCCAGCTGGCTCGAGAAACCCAGCATAATCCATAGTAGCTAAAGGTCATTCACTTAAATGCAATTTCTGATCATGGCTTTAAAATGTTGAAACATTGATATCACATTCTTCTTTAAAAGTTAAAACTCAGATTGTCTTATCGATATTAAAAAAGACAGAGCCTAAAGCATCTGATTCAATCAACTCTATGGTGACCCATTAAAAATTGATGTTAATACCAAAAAATTAAGAGAATATGCAGTAATAAAATCAAGTGACTGGAAAAAATACAATCGAGGTTTAGCCTTTCAATTGGAACCACATCCATGGTTTGTGTTCAAACAAAGAACAGAAAAATAATTGAACCTTATTTAAAGCAAAATCATTGCACTAAAGTTCACTCATTAGATAACTTTTTTAACGTACAAATTTTCTATTTTAAATCTACTAAAAATAATTAAAGTGTTGATATAAAAAAACCAGCCGCGTATTGCAATAACTTGCGCGACTTAATCGTCTATTTGAAAGTGAAACGTAATGTTACCAATGCTCGTTTAAAATTTGATATCGACGGTTGACGAGGATCCTTGAAGATTTGTATGTCAATTCAGTTTACTAAAGAAAAATTAGAACCTAATCCTGAAGATGAATCTGAATCTTATATGACCAAAAATTTTGAAGGAGCAACTGTATCTTGGGCAAAGAACTGTAATGTTGAAAATCAAGTTATATACGGGGGAGAAGGGAGTTTTAATGAAAATGATTGTGAAATATTATTAGATGAATAAGATCAATTGTGAAATGTGTTCCCCATACGATGTTCGAAATTTGTGCTAGGTTTCCATCACTTTTAAAACGTTGCAAGTACCTGTTTCAGTAATGCTTTACATCCTGAATTCGAAAAGTACATTGGTGACTTCAAACGCAGCTATTTGGACTTGGGTATTTCGGTCACGTCTGAGGTGCACTGTGCTTTTACATATGTTCAAGAAGTTTGAGATAAGCATAAAGTAGGATTAGGTATATTTGGTGAATAAGAGTTAGAATCTGTACATTTTGTAAATTTAACTCTATATGAAAAAAAACATAAAGATCGTATAACACATTGTGACTGCGATAAGCATCTGGGACGAGCAGTTTGTGAGTTTAATGGTCTCCTGTGTAATAAAGTTTTTATAAACATTTTTTATTTAATGTACATAATGAATAATTACTCAGTGGTTTTTATGTCAAATGTAAATAAATATTATGGACAAAGTATCATTTTGATCATTGTATTTTTCGTACAAACTCTCAACAAAATTTTTGATTATTGGTTTCCAGCATACCGTGTAGGATTTTCGAAAAGCAACGCTTTTGTAGTTTGACTTTTTTGCGTATTGTACTTTGATTAACTAAAAAGTTTCATTTTCTTTATTTTTTATTTTCAAAGTGCTAAAAATTATTTTTTTGTAAAGAAACTTTTTATTAACGATTCAATTTTGGTTGTAATTCGTTTAAAGTCGTAAGTATAAATTGTTCGAATTTTTGAGTGCTACAAAAAACCGTGCATGGAACTTTTAAGCCTTAAAAGAACGTGAGGGAAGGGGGGAGAGTCAAACTTCACCCAAATTAAATACCTCCTCTGATGGCGCATGCGTTTTTTTATTGGTATATATGCTTATCTTTTACTATATAATTTTTATTTTCTGAAAATTAAACTATTTCATTTTTTGTTGAATTTTTTTTTAAATTAAGACATTTAACTATTTGGTTAAAAATTAGTGCTTTTTGGTTAGATTCAACTGTTGGAGAATTAGTTTTTTTTTTTTAGAAAGTATCTTTTAAACAAAAAATATGAAGATTTCATTTTTTATTTGAAAAAAATGTTTTTCAGTTGAGTATTTAACTATTTGTTTAAAAAGTCGTCTTTTTGTTTGAAAATTCATGTATTTAGTAGATAATTTGTATGCTTTGTTAAATAATAGTGCTTAAGGTAGTTGTGCCAAAAGTTAGATATCTGAAGAAAATAGGTGTTCTATGACTTTAAGCATGACAATATTGTAACTGATGTCATTTCGAATTAAAAATATTATTTTTTATATAACCATATCTTTTATATAACCGTGTCTTTTCCAATTTTAAAAACAACTAAACAACCTTATAATTATTTGCTCAAAAAATATGTTCTTACAGAAAAATTGTTCTACCGCTTTAGAACCCTAAAAGAAGCCATAGAAGCCATAGAAAAATTTACTTTCAAAATTGGAAAAAGTAAAGTTGTAGAGAATGTTTTGCCGGCAAACATAAGCCGTAATTTATTAAAGATGTGTGCTACGTACAATCAATCTCAAAGGTTGCCTATCTTTAAAATGATTCATAAAATCAATAAGACAAGATCTATTATTTATTTCTGTAAATCTTATTTTAGGAGTCTACGCACATTTTAGAAAAAATCATGCAGACTAACATTGTTCATTTAACAGTAGTTATATAAAGGTTTGGTTTTTCCTTTCTCTTTAGGGAAAAGTGACAATTTTTATTTAATCCTAATCACCAAGGCTTTCATTTATTCTTTGAAGGATTCTCTACAATTCTATTTGAATAGTGTTAATTCTACTTCAAACTACGATTAGTAATAACAATAATAACTGTAGGATTTCTTAATTAATTTTGAAAAGGAAAGTCAGCCTAAATAGAAATTTAGAGGGTTCTGCGAAAAACAAAATGAGGCCTTGATTATTAGGATTAGAAAAAATTGTAACTGCTCCCTGAAGATGAAGGAAAAACTAAATTTTTATATTACTGATGTTACAAAAACAATTTCAACCTAAATCATTTTTATCTTAAGTGTGTTCAGAAGCCTACGAAAACATTCACAGAAATTAATAATACACCTTTTTTTATCAATTTTATAAATAATTTCAAAGATAGACAACTTTTGAGATTGACTGTGCGTAATAAACATCCTTAGAATGCAATCTTTTTTCAAAAATTGGTAAGAAGCGATGGTAAAAAAATCAATTGCAGAAAACATGGTTAAAATTAATTTTTTTGCGTGTGGATTTCAAATTTTTTACCAAAAATAATGTTTTTCATTTGGAATGGCATAAGTCACAATATTTTTATTCTTGAAATCGTAGAAAAACTATTTTGTTAAGATATCTGACTTTTGGCACGAAAACTGTCTTAAAAACCACATTGAGATATCGCTGAAATGAATCCCACAATATCCTTATTTTTAATAAAATTCTTAGTTTCTTTCAAATTGAAGTCCAAGAATTTAAATTAATCTTCAAATCTACTTTCGATATCTTGTGAAAATTAAGGGAATAAAATCAATATTTAAATTGTAGCTTTTACACTATTTAAAAGTACCCTTACTTTTTCATAGGACTATTGGTTTTTCTCAAATCAAGGTCCAAAAATCCAAATGCATATGAGCATGCTTTTTTAGTATGTATTTGGCGTGGTGGGGATGAAAACAATATATAATTTATTGATCGTAGACTATTAGTAGCTGATTAGTGTTTGCAATATGATTTAATTTTTCTTTCCGTATAGCGTTAGTTTACATTCTTGGACATTAAACAATTATGAACGTGAAAAATTATTATCAGCATTGTATTTGTTTAAATATTTAATTTTCTAGTAAAATTACAAAAAAACCCTAAGATTATTTTATTCAAAAATCGAATAATTTATCTGAAACTTTTTTTTGTCTGAAAGATTTCTTCATGGCGAAGTCCAAATAGTTTATAATAATTTAATTATCTAAAAAATGTTTTCGACGTCAATAAAAAAACTCCTGCAGATACTTTTAAATAAATCCAACTATGTATTTGTTTTCTGGATAGATCGATTAGTTTTACTTCAATAAATTTCCTAGATTTATAATCATTACAAATTGAAATTTATTAATATTATTTAACATTTATATTATTTTCATAAAAACACGTGCTTTTTTAGTATAATATAAATCTGTTTGGAGAAAAGTTTATCTCTTGGATTCAAAATTCATTTCTTTGTTTAGAAGTTAACTATCTTATAAAACAACATTTTTCATAGTTAAAAACAATTTTTTTAATTGAGAATACAACGATTCTATTTTAGGTTAAAATTAATCTTTTTTAGTTGAAAATCTTTATTATTTGAACATTTTTAATCCACGTTTCTGATGTTATCTGTGAAACATGGTTTCTAAAAAATCAAACCTTCAATTTTCCAGAAAAATTCTACGAGATATGCAAAAATATCCACAAAAAAACATTTGTAGCTCAGAAGATAATCAAATTTTTGTTGAGATCATTTTTTTATAATATTTATATTATTCTCTTAGTCATGAAGAATTTTAATAAAAATAAAAAAATCTATTTTACAGTTAAACTGCGAAAAATACGAGAAAAATAAAGCCAGCAATTATTCCCCGAAAAAATTTTTTTTGAGAGTTATTTTTTGATAGGACTCGTAGTTTATGTTTTAATTTTAAAAAATAAAATAAAAATTTACAATCTTTAAATGTTTTGCAAAAAGTCACGAAATAGAAAAAAATCAACAACCATTTTTTGATATGTTTTGTTGCTTATGTTTTAATAGCAAAAATGACATTAAAAATGAAAAAATTAAATTTTTTGAAAAACACAATCTGAAATAAAATGTTTAATGACAACGTTGATCGTTTAAATTAAATCTAAAAATTTTCATTCAACATTTTTCTAATAGATCGAGCACTTTTTTAAAATTATTGAAGCAATACAATGGAAATAATTTTCTTTTTAAATCTGTTGTTAATAATTCAAACCTACACTGATTTCGGTTTATTCATTCAGTTCACTAATTAATTTGAGATATTAAGTTTTTCATTAGTTAAAATTTACTTCAGATAATTTTAATTTAAACCTTTATAATCTAAATTTTTCTATTAAGCTAAAAATAAAATTAAAGAAATGCATCGGTTTGTATTAAAAATTTTCAGTTAGACACATTAAACCATTAATCTGGAATCAAAAAAACCGTTCCTTTATTATCATTCGTAAAGTTTCTTTAGATAAACAAAATGAAATCTGAGAATTAAAAAATATTTAAAATTAAAGAAAATTTTTCATTGAATCAAAGTACCAATTATTTAACGAACAAAATTTCTTTGTATCAACACACATTTTTTTGAATAGAAACACTTGTTCTTTATTGAGAGCCATTTCATTCTTTTTCTAATTATAAAGTTGCAGACAAAAAATTCGTTTAACTTATGAATACACTGCGCTGATGAAGAACAAAAAATTCTTGATATGAATTTCCTTTATGTACCTCCAGCGTTACCTCCGTTAAGTTTTTAATTTTTACCTGCCTTTAGATTGATTTAAAGTTAGCTAAAAGCATGTAGAAAACTGATATGATTATTAAATAAATTTTGTAGGGAATAATAATTTTTTTATGGGTACATTGTTCTATTATGTACTAAATTTTATGGAAAAAATGTACTGAATCTAGCGGCGGCAATTTTAAAAATTATAAAACGCACCGCATTAGTAGAAATTATAAATTATTAACAAAAAGACAAGGTCATTAATTTTTTATATTGAATAATATTATTTTATTAACACAAAGGTTACTGAAACTATTTAATAATTTCTGGAGAGAGTTGAACGCGTTTCTAAGTAATTAACTGACGACGGTTTACAGGGTCTCAAATGTAACATTTAATAAGTACGACGTTTGGGGGGGGGGGGGGG
>NC_046659.1:120333343-120340731 GCF_010883055.1 Belonocnema kinseyi | reverse complement strand
GGGTGAAACTTTACCCAAATGAAATACCTTCTCTGATAGGAATGTAAAAAATTACTATAACTTTTCAATAACGCTGGGAAACATTGGAAAAATTTTTCGAAAACAAGTGAATAAATTCTTTACATTTTTAAAATCGTAGTCAAATGATAAAAGTGCACTACGATTTTTAACAACGACGGAAGAGAGTAAAAAGCGTTCTTTACTGCGCATAAATTTTTTTATTTGTATATATGCTTATCTTTTACTATATAATTTTTGTTACCTAAAAATTCAATAATTTCATTTTTGGTAGATAAAAATTTCTTCAAAATTAGAAAATTCAACTATTTGGTTCAAAATTCGACCTTTTTAGTTAAATTCAAGTGTCTAAGAATTCGTTTCTTTTTCTCTCGAAACTAACTTTCAAACGAAAAATATGACGCTTTCATTTTTGGTTAAAAAATATTTGTCAGTTGAAGATTCAACTATTTGGTTTAAAATGCGTCTCTCCTGTTTGAAAATTTATGCGTTCAGTTAATATCTTATCCGTCATTTTAAAGATAGGCAACTTTTAAGATTGATTGTACGGAGTGTATATCCTTAACTTGCAAACTTTTTAAATAATTGGTAAGAAGCGATGGTCAGATAACTTCAATTGCAAGAAACATGATTAAAATTAATATTTTTGTAGGAATTTTAACAATTTTTATAAAAAATGTTTTTTGTTTGGAATGACATCAGTTATAATATTTCTATTTTTAAACTCATAGAAAAACTATTTTTTCAAATATTTGACTTATGGCACGAAAACTACCTTAAAAACGCAGTATAGATATCGCTGAAACGAATTTAATAATATCCTTATTTTTTAATAAAATGATTAGATTTTTAAAAATTAAAGTCCAGAAATTTGAATCTATTTGCAAATCTTGTTTTGCTATCTAGTAAAAATAAAAAAATACTCCTATTCCATGAAGTTTTAAAAGCGTTTGTCCCTTTGCCTTTATATGTGATTGTTGTTGCATCATTTTTTCAAAAAGTTGTTCTGAAAAATTATAAACATTATGAGAATTATAATTTACAAAAAAACCATTCTTTCAACTGAATTAAAAAACTGCTAGTGATATATGGCTCAGACTCCTCTAAAAATAAAGTCTAATAATCCAAATCTAAATGGACATGCTTTTTTGGTACGCAGTTGTCGTAGAGGAGATTAAAGCAATATTTAATTTATTGAATGTAGATTACTAGTAGTTAATAAGTGTTTGCAATGATTTAATCTTTCTTTCCGTAAAGTGCTAGTTTACATTCTTGGACGTTAAACAATTATGAACGTAGAAAATCATTATTAACGTTTCATTTGTTTAAATAATTATTTTTCGAATGGATTAAAAAACCCTGATAGTATTTCATTTAAGAATCAAATAATATGTCTGAAACTTTTTTTTGGCTGAAAAAAAATTCAGTTAAGAAAGGTAATCAAATTTTGGTTGGGAACATGTTTTTATAATATTTATATTATTCGTTTAGTCATTAAACATTGTATTAAAACTAAAAAACTTTATTTCGCAGTTTAACTGTGCAAAATACGAAAACAAATACAGACAAAAATGATTATTTCTATTTCTATTTTGTTAGAAGACGTTCAGTTTTTCGATTAAGCGTACAAAATATCATTAAAATAAAATTTCTTCGTTCCTAAAATAACACGCTTTTACTTCAGAGATTTGAATGCTTTAGAAAATAAGGTAATTTATTTTTTATCTACTTAAAACTTCGTATAACGAAATCTTATCTATATGATGTAAAAATAACAAAAAAGATAATGATTGTTTTCAATAACGCTGAAGGAAATAAACTTTATTGTACGCAAACAGTTTAAAAAGAATATCGGTATTTTTCTTGTAAGCTCGATGTAAAGGAAAAAATGCACATGACGCAGTAATTAACTCACGTATTTGGTTATAAAGATAATTTCACCGTTTAAAGAGGTTAAGAAGCATCATTTGGTTACATACAGAATTCTGCCTTAGACATTTTTGAAACTATTAGCTATTAAAGAACATAATTTTTTTCATCTATTTTCTCTTCTTATTTTTGTCGCTTTTTCTTCCTCGTTGCTTTTTCTAATTAATTCTCAGCGTCTAACACTGACTAATTTAATTCTGACTTTCCAGGATTTAGTTTTTAAAATTTTATTGATTTCACTCTTTTTTAAATCTTTATGCAATTTCCATATTGTTATGGATTTTGATCACATGCCAGAATTTAATCCGATCTTTCCAGAATTCGAAACTCTACATATTTAAATTATTTAATTGTCTTCACTTGATATTGGGGCATTCTACAATCGAGAGTCTCTTTTTGGAATTATCTCCCGAATGTCAACGTGTTGAAAATCCCACTCAGATTTCCTAAAACTGTAGGAAAATAGCAATTGAAGATTTTTTACTGGCTCGGATTTCAATTATATAAAAGTAATCTGCATTAATTGCGAACCTTATAGATTAGGTTCTTAATCTCCCGAATGAGAACGGGTTGAATAAGAACTTGATTCACTGTTTTAAAAAATATGACACTTTTAATTTTCAAAGATCTGTGAATACAATTGCAAAGTTTAAAATAATTTATAATCCTCGTATTATCTTTTTTTAACTTAATAATCGTTCTTTTACTTCAGGATATTATCCCAGTACTAAATCCTGGACGTTCTTTGCTAAAAAGAAGAATCTCATTTTAAACCTACGGAAAGCTATTAAATTCTCTCGAACTTCCCTATTGTCAATATTTCGATTTTGGCGGTTTTCAAACACTTTATTTTGGTATCTGTGACCTCTACCTTTGAAGTCATCTCGATTTTGTCTGTTCTAAGAAATATTGAATTTTTTCGTCGTGAAACTCACGATTATGATACTTTTGATTTTGATTTACGAGACGATTTTGACCATCATAAACGCAACTATAACTCTTGTCAAGTTGATTTTGATAGTATTGATCACTTCGCATGTAGTTTTCACGGGATGACCTATTATTTTCATAATTTATTGTTCGATCTTCGCTCTCGTAATTATTTTGATAAACGCGGGATTGGCTTGATTATAATACTACTTATCTTCTTTAAAATTGTTCCGGCTATCATAACGATAATTATTCCTTTTTTCATGACGGTTTTGGTAATAAACCAAACTGTTACGTGGTGAATATTGTTCCTTATTATTCAGTGGTCCAGCTTGATCCAAAGGATTCCAGAAATTCTATAGATTCGTTGCAAGTTTTCATGTTCCGAATAACAAATGTGACCTTGACTTCCTCTGTGAAATTTCTCGATAGACAGGTTATTATTTCACCTTCAGAGGGTGGTGAAATTAAGTCTCAAGCATTATTTATCCTTTTAATTGCGTATTTAGATCTAGTGAGTTTTGTAGACATATAATAACCATACTGCAGATCTTTTCCGATTTTGATTCTGATGACATTATTCCAAAACTTTTTTTATGAACTTTTATTTAAATGATGCAAGGTCATCACTCATATTTTCACGAACCATATTTCAATACTCTCTTGCCATACCTTCTAAGCAAGATTAAATCACAAAATAAAAATCGTATGTCCTAACAACTAAAGCACTAATATATTGTTCAAAGTCGTTCAGCAATATCATAGGACGTTCATGGCTTGTGCCAGAAAACTTTGGAACAGGAAATTTTTTTAAAAAAGAACTCTGACATTTGTTGGACCTATGTTTCGATGAATTCGCATTTCTAATATAAATTGTTGATCTTCTAGATCTTGCAATCGTTTACGGTTTTGCATGGAAATGAGGATTTCATCATTACTAGCAAATGTTCTGTAAACGACATCCCGTAGTTTTTTTTTATTATATCCAGTATAATGTCTACATTTTTATCATTGATTGATCCTATTATCACTTGGCTTGACGTTCAATTCCCCAGGGTTTTCTCTTCAATCTCGATTCGAATCATGCTGACTATTAATTTGTGAATTTTCAATATCAGATTCATCCGTTGAATCATTGAGCGAAAAAGTTTCGCTATTTTCTAGCGTGGATTTTAATTGTTCAATTCTCTTGCGTTCGTCGTTTTGAGAATATTTTTTAACATTTTTTCTGTTCCGCCATGATTAAGGATCTTTACTTTGATATCAATAACAGAAAAAGGTTATTTTATATTCCTAAAGTTTTTGAATTGATTTTCGTAAAATTTAAATTGAGAGATAAATGTGAAATGTTTCACCTTTCTTATTTAATTTTTAATTCAAATGTCTAACATTCTGATTTATTAATTCCCATTCAGAATTTTAATTAGTTCTCACAGACTCACAATAATATCAAATTAGATTAATTTCCTCTATTATGATTTTACGACCTTATTTAGGTCGATTATTATCGTGTACGTGTCGCGCCCGGTTCAACGTACTTTACGAGTTTGGGTGACGCGACGCACCTATATACAAAACTGAGCTTAAACAAAGTTGTAAATTTCAAACTTAATTCAAGAAAAATTTAAACAATTTACATACATTGAGCCATCATTTACATAACTATATAATTTAGTGTTCGAAACTAATTTTCCTTAAAGAAAATCGAACTAAAAAAAAAAGAAGATTTCAGGTTTTAAGAACGAATATTAAATATTAATGAAGTTTCTAAAAAGAAACTATTAGAAATACAAAGGTTATATGAAACATTTATTTAATTGGAGTAGATTACAATTTTAAGTGTTGAACTTTAATTTTAAGTGCTAAAATTCAAATTTCAAGTAACGCAATTAAAAAAAGAACTAACGTTCGATTTGTACAATTTTTAGTTGTTATGTAATTAAATTAGATCCTTCATAGTTGAGCAATTTCAAATTAAAACTTTTAAAAAGTTTTCGTAATTATCTATCAATTTCCAATTAATTGCGATGAATTACTGAAATTTTGTGCAAATTTGTATAATTTTGTATAAATTTAAATAAAACTAGAATATAAAAAATTCATCCATATAAGCAGTATTCTAATTAGTAAAAATTTATTAATTTGTTAAACAAATTTTCTTGTTCATATTCGTAAAAAAATTAAGTTTGTTCCTACTGTGCGTCCATTAATTACCGAATATTTCCAGAAAATTTTAAAATGTATACATTTTTTTGAAACTTACAAAATTAACCCGAAAAATTTTTTAATTCAAGCCAAGAAGGGGTTTGTTAAATGTTCTGTGGGTAATTTTTAATGTCCTCTAGACATTACTGTGATATTGGCAATATGAACTAAAGTCTTAACAAGGTATTTAGGGTAATTATTTTATACTTCAAGTAATTTTGGTCGTTTTACTTGAAAGCAGCTGAGCGATCATTTAGATACTTTGTTGAACATTCTGAAATCTTTTGAAGCCTGTTTAAATATGATATCACAATTAATTTTTCAAAAAATAAAATCACTTTAAATGTTGCCAGGTATTTTGAGAAAATTGATTCACTCTTTTGAAAAGTTTTAAAATTCTTAAAAGACTTATTGTGTTTGATCCTTGAAATCCACACATTTAAGTACGAAATTTCAATCCTTACTTGTCTAAATTATTTTAGAATATATTTTAAACTTCTAAATATCTCTTGTGCTTACTCTCATGTTTTTTCAAACTTTCTCATTTTTCAAAATAGAAAAAAATGCTTTGAAATCTTCTACATATTTTCCTGAAATTGTAGGAAATTATTTTTAATGTTTTACAACATTTCTCAATTTTCTCTTAGAGTTTATGATTACAAGTACAAAATTATTGTAAACTTTCTTAGGAATCTAAATAAATTTTGTTGATTAATTGGAACCTTTCAAAATTCTTAAAAAACTCTTTTTTTTTAAATATTTAGAAATCTGTATTATTTTTGAATATTTTTAAAACTTCTAACACTTTGAAATATTTTTTAAAATAATTCAGGGTTGGTAAATGATTTAAATCGGTGAAAATAAAAACAAATTGTCGCAAGATTGCCCAGATGCTTTTTCGAAATATTTTAATACTTTAAAGCTTAAAACTGATCTTTTGAAATAAAATCTACTAGATTTTTGGTTGTACCAGAAATGTTATTTTCAGCCAAGGTGATTTTTGTGCTTTCCAAGAATTTGTTATAAAGGTACAATAGAGTTGCAAAAATGTTTAGCATATCTACACTAATTCCAGGATTCAGGCCAATCTCAGTCATAAGCATCTGGCAAAAGCACAAATATGCACAGATATGGTTGTTATGATCTAATCAACAAACTAATTGAGTTACTTCCGAGTAAATTTATATAAACATCCAGAATAATAACGTCGCTGTTCTACATTATCAACGGTGATCCAATCGACCTTGCCCTTTCAAGTAAGAAAGGTAAATATAAGCTTTTACTGTACCTGTAATAACTACTTATCTGTTCTTAATTCTAATGAACTTGTCAAATTTCAATTACACCTTTTATTTAAACACTGTAAACTGACACAGTCCTGATATGGTTGATAGTGATAAACGATTCTACATACAAATAATTGGTCAAGTCTTATCAGTCTACTTTAATCAGCAATAATCGTCTTCCTTTTTCTCATTTTTCCAAACTACCATTCCTTTTTGCGCGGGGCGTGGAGGTTGATTCGGAGGTAGCGGTACGGTAGTCACTTTTCGTTTATATTTAGTTTTTCTTTTGAAAAAACATCAGAATTTAAACTCAGTGTGGTAGAAAATCAACCGTGTTTCAATTTTAGCTCAAAAGGATACAAAAAGGTATCATCTCATTTATTTGAAAAACTACAAACCCTTTTTCAGGCTTTTAAACCATCTTCCAGGTTTTTAACAATTTTAATGATTGTGTGCGATTCGGTGAACCCTGATCGTCGGCTCTTCATTGGTAGTTATTTTGACAGTAGACACCATGAAAAATTCTTTATGTTCCCTTAGAATACGTGCCAAAGTACCTGGTTCGCGTTTCGATGAACCCAGATCGTAAAATCTTTATTGATAGTTATTTTGGTAGTTGGTACAATTCAAATTTTTTTAAAGTTCTCGTAGAATTTGTGTTAAAGTACCTGTTGCACAACTCGGCGAAATCGGAACGACGACTCACCACTGTTCGGTATTTTGGCTTTTGGTGAATATAAATTAAAAAAGTTCTTGTAGAATACATTGCAAAGTACCTGGCTCGCGATCCGATGATCCCAGGTTGTCAGTTCTGTATTAGTAGTTATTTTGAATTAATTTTGCGGATCGTCGATTTACCACTGTTCTTTATTTTAGATATTGTGAAAATATAAATTTTAAAAATTTCTGGTAGAATACTGTTACGTCCGGGCGTGGCATTCGACCTACCTTCATTTCTTTTTTATCATTTAGGATCCTAGAGAATGCAGAAAGATCCATTAATGAACGAAAGAGTGTGTG
>NC_046659.1:120326715-120333243 GCF_010883055.1 Belonocnema kinseyi | reverse complement strand
TAAAAATTATTCACGAAATATTTGTAGCTCTTTTCTGAATGAGCAACTTTTTTCTATCTATTTTTTTTCTTGCTTGTTCTTGTTTGTGTCGTTTGTCTAAAATCTTTTTTTTTGTATCTGCGCGTCGTTTGAGTGTAAAATGGATTTATTTATTTTTCCAAATTTTTTCTTGGATTAAGAATTTTCAATTTTTCAAAAAACTTCCAAACGTTTATATCATAATTTCGTAGAGCTTTCATACAGAAAAGTTTTTCTTGATTTTCTTCTATCGAGTGTTGTTTTGCTCAAGATGTTAATTTTCGTTTATTTTTTTTATTCTAAACCTACCTATTATTTTTTGTTTTAAGTTTCTTTTAGTAAAAATTATTTCAAATACATGAAACATTACTTTATAAAGATATTGATAATGTTTCAATGAAATCCTCAATTAGTGTTCAATAATTCTAGAAAATCAACGAATTATTATTGTTCATATCTAATATGTCTCATTTTAATGCTAGATAAAGAGCCACATAATAATGAATGCAATTAATTATTTTTTCAACTTTTAGAAGCAATCGAATTTATGAAATGGTCCATGTAGAAAGTTTAAAGGATATATAAAATATCTCTGTTATTTTAACAACAACAAAATATTCACAAAAAGAAAGATTATTTATGAAATCAGTCTCAATATAATTTATTTATCATTTGTTTATGAGTAAAAAGCTAAAGCAAGGTGTGTGTAGTGTTGGTTGGTGTTAAAATGTGACCCTCAGCACTTCGAGTACACTCCAACTCGAAAGATGCGAGCACTTCACAGATACGAGCGTCCCGAATCCAAAGAACCAACCGGAATTTTTTCTCCTCTGTTCTGCTCAATCTGGGAGCGTTGCGCGCACGAGTGATGCGCTGCCTTACACCTGACGTGCGCGTGCAATTAATAGCCTGTGTGCGTTCTCACGCATTACCCCCGAAAGCTGAACTTCGCAGGAGTGGGAGGCCCCTTCACGCTCGTATCTTTCAATTTCCTGATTCCTGAATTTCTCGTACGTTTGGAGCTCAAGTGTAAATACTTTATAAAACACCTCAGAGGTGGATTCGGAGAATATTTAGGGGGAGAGGTGGTTTAACGGTCACATTTTCACCTCTACTTGTCAATCTGAAAATAAAAATTAGAATCTGAACCTGCGGGGTGTTGATGACTGTGGAGTCGATCCTTAAAAAATAAATTAGCAAACTGTAAATCTACAAGGTAAAATTTTCCACGAAGAGTGCTGGATCCGAAATATTTTGGAAAATTTTTTTTATTTGGAACGAGAACAGGCTTCTGATTTAAATATGGAAAAAATTCAATTAAAACTTTTGAATGTTATTATGTTTCCAAAATCACAAACGTATGGGTGCCTTCCAAATTAAATATAATTTTTTTTTAAATCGCCTGGAATAAAAAATACTCAAGGGTCGATTCTAGATAGTTAAAATTTTTATTGGGAATTTTCTTTCAAATCCGAGTAATTGTTTATCGTATAAAAAAATGTTGTGCATATTTGAGAAGATGGATCAAAAGATCACATTTCCCCTAAAACTTGAGAAGCTGAGAATAAAAGATAGAATCCAAACCTGTGGGGCGGTGATTTCCAGATACCATAAAATGAGCTGGGTGAGAAACACCATAGTGGTTGTGAAAAACGTTCTGATTTAGTCGTTCTCCTATTTCATCTATATATGTAAAGAATGAGAAACCTTTAAATCCATACAGAAAATTTTATCACTAAGAGTTTTGGATACGTTGCATTTTGGAAAATTTTGTTTATTTAGAGCGAGAGAAAAGTTCAGCGAATCAACCGCTGAAAAGTTTGCTATTTTTTAACAATTGTAAACGTTCTGCATAACTTTTATAAAATTGTATAAATGAAATGTTTAAACTAATAGAATAAGTTGTGAATTAATTTTTCTGTTGAAAATTACTACAAAAATATAGTTTACAAACCCAAAAGTTTTCTACAAAACGGTTATATATTATGATTGAAAAAAAGAAAAATAGTAAAATATTGATATTAAATTTTAATGCATACTTTTTTAGGATAAATAATCAAATGAACGGCAAGCGTACAGCTTATGAACAAAATTTTAAAACTTAATTATTTAACCAAGCATTGGCTTCAATGATTTTTTAATTATATAATATTATTTTAATAAATACATTTTTTTATTTTGTCCAGTTTTTAGAATAAAAATAATAATTATAATATGAATAATTACATCTTATTACTTTAATCATAGCAATTAATATTTAAAATTCAATATTAATTTAATTTATTCAAATATTGATATTAAATAGCTCCTTATGTAGAATAAATTGAGTTTAAAAATCATTTTATGATTATTAACATTATTCTGAAATCTGAAGGTAATAAATACAACAATTTTATATCATGATCAAACAGCTTTGTCAAAAATAAATTTTTTTGATGTGCAGATTTATCATTTTAGTTCAAAATTTATCTCTTTGGTTAAAAATAGTTTTTTAAACATTTTTAATGCATTTTTTTAAGCTAAAAAATTTTTTTTTGTTTAAACCTCCTCATTTTATTGAATATTTAGCACTTTTTTCAGCCTTCTTAAGTTCAATGAAAACTGTCAGAAAATTTTTTTTAATAGATCAATATCTACGTAGAAATTCACGATCATTCCGAATCTGCCATTGGTTTTTGCACATAAAAATCAATTTCTCACAAATTCAAGTGAAAATTTGTAGAAGAGGGTTTTGCAGGTTGCTTATTACGAATCCGAGATCGAATTTAACATATTAAAAATGGCAGATCCAAAATGGCGGACAAAAAATTTAATTACGCGTATAAAAGATAGAATAAAAGATAGAATCCAAACCTGTGGGGCGTTGATTTCCAGATACCACAAAATGAGCTGGGTGAGAAACACCATAGTGGTTGTGAAAAACGTTCTGATTTAGTCGTTCTCCTATTTCATCTATATCTGTAAAAAATGAGAAACCTTTAAATCCATACAGAAAATTTTATCACTAAGAGTTTTGGATACGATGCATTTTGGAAAATTTTGTTTACTTAGAGCGAAAGAAAGGTCAGCCACTCAACCGCTGAAAAATTTCCTATTTTTTAACAATTGTAATCGTTCCGCATAACTTTTATAAAATTGTATAAATAAAATGTTTAAACTAATAGAATAAGTTGTGAATTAATTTTTCTGTTGAAAATTACTACAAAAATATAGTTTACAAACCCAAAAGTTTTATACAAAACGGTTATATATTATGATTGAAAAAAATAAAAATAGTAAAATATTGATATTAAATTTTAATGCATACTTTTTTAGGATAAATAATCAAATGAGCGGCAAGCGTGCAGCTTATGAACAATATTTTAAAACTTAATTATTTAACCAAGCATTGGTTTCAATGATTTTTTAACTATATAATATTATTTTAATAAATACATTTTTTTATTTTGTCCAGTTTTTAGAATAAAAATGATAATTATAATATGAATAATTACATCTTATTACTTTGATCATAGCAATTAATATTTAAAACTCAATATTAATTTAATTTATTCAAATATTGATATTAAATAGCGCCTTATGTGAATACATTGAGTTTAAAAATCATTTTATGATTATTAATATTATTCTGATATCTGGAGGTAGTAAATACAACAATTTTATATCATGATCAAACAGCTTTGTCAAAAATAAATTTTTTTGATGCGCAGATTTATCATTTTAGTTCAAAATTTATCTCTTTGGTTAAAAATAGTTTTTAAAAAATTTTTAGTGCATTTTTTTAAACTAGAAAATTTTGTTGTTGTTTAAACCTTCTCATTTTATTGAATATTTAGCTCTATTTTCAGCCTTCTTAAGTTCAATGAAAACTGTCAGAAAATTTTTTTTACTAGATCAATATCTACGTCGAAATTCACGATCATTCCGAATCTGCCATTGGTTTTTGCACATAAAAATCAATTTCTCACAAATTCAAGTGAAAATTTGTAGAAGAGGGTTTTGCAGGTCGCTGATTACGAATACGAGATCAAATTTAACATATTAAAAATGGAAGATCCAAAATGGCGGACAAAAAATTTAATTACGCGTATTGGTATTATAATGTATACTAAGGTGTATTTTGGGTTTGTCAGGACGAATCTAACGTCAAATTTGACAAATTCAAAATGGCTGATCGAAAATTGCAGTTGAAATAATCGAATTTCATGTATTTCAATGATAATATGTACTTTGGGGTCTGTTGGGTCGCTGATTACGAATCCGATTTTAGATTCGACCAATATATTATTCTACCAATACGCGTAATAAAAATGTGTTTGGGCAGCCATTTTGGATCCGCCATTTTGAATATCACAAATTTGATCTTGGTTTCGTAATAAGTGACCTACAAAACCCCTTAGTATACATTATGATACGATACGCGCAATTAAATTTTTTCGCCACCATTTTGGATCCGTGATCTTGAATATATGAAATTTGATCTAGGATTCATAATCAGCGACCTTCAAAATTCCTAAGTAGATACTATCATACCAATACGCGTTTTTAAATTTCTTGGCCACCATTTTGCATCCGCCATTTTGAATTTGTGAAATTTGATCGCAGATTCGCAATCAGCGACTTTTCGAACACATTCGGAAAAATCGTTAAATTCTACGTAGATATGGATCTAGTACAAAAAATTTTTCGGACAGTTTTCATTAAGCTTAAGATTGCTGAAAAGAAAAATTGAAAATTGCGTCCCGCCAGGGCTTAATGGGTTAAAATGATTTGAGTTTGTCATAAAACTTGTATTTAATCCTGCAAGATGAAAAAAATGTTTTTTCATTTTCTTATAATAAAAGTGGAATCTTTAACCAAGAAAGATGCAATTTGAAGCTAAATATCTTTGAATTTTCGAGTAAGGAACTCCATGGAAAGTTTCTAAAGCGAAAACAAAAGGAACAACAGTTTAATATTATTATCGGGATTTTTTGACCAAATTTTACAATAAATTTACAATCTTGACACATATTAAATGTACACATATTAAAACCTTATGAAATATATAAAAATAGAAGAAAAAATTTATAAGAAAATTAATCATGTTAGGAAAATTTAACTATTTTGTTAAAATTTGGTTTTTTGTTTTAAAAAATAATTTTTTTCATTGAAAATTTTCAAGGAAGGTCCGCTGAAATTGGTAGTTTTATACACGATTGGAACCCGAATTCTATCTTTTTGTTCATTCTTGTATTTTGTTAAATGTAGTGTTTTTCGGTAGAAAATTGATCTTCTAGATTACAATATTTTGTTGAAAACTCTTTCTTTGTTTGATTGAAAAGTAATTTTTTTAAATGCTAATTTAATTATTCGAAATTTTTTTGAAAATTGATCTTTTCTAGTTAAAAGCTCTTTTTTTTTTAATTAATGTATTCTGTCAAAGGTTAATGATTTTGGTGAAAGATTAAGATTCGTAGTTGAAAATTTATTTTATGAGGTGAAAGGTACATCATTTTTATTAAAAATGTTTTTTTTTCGTTTAAAATTGATTTATTTTGTTCAAAATTGGTCTTTTTTTGTTTGAAAACATTTTTTTTTACTGAAAGTTTACCTTTTTTATGTTTGATTTAAAATTCACATTTTGAAAATTAAACCATTTTGATGAAAATTCATATACGTATTTGGTGGAAAATGCGTCTTTTTTTAAACAATATTCTTGATTAAGTATTTATTTCTTTGGTTGAAAATTTAACTATTTTCTGGAAAATGAAATTTTTGGATAAACATTATTTTTTGTTTGTTTGTTAAAACCTGAACTTTTTTATTGGAAATTCTTCGTTTGATGTTTGAAAATAATACCCATAACTAAAGATGAACATGTTTCTTTTTTGGTTGAAAATACATTTTTTTAAATTGAAAATTTAAATATTTAGTTAAAAATTCGCATATTTTGTAGCAAAATAATGTTTATGGTTAAAACTTATTGCTTGAAAATTCGTCTTTTTTTGGTAGAAAATTATCCTTCTTAGTCTATTCGCTTTTCGTTTGAAAGTGGTCTTTTTTAGATACAAAAATAACCATTTGATTGAAAATGAATGTAATTTACCAAAAGTTAATTTTTTTTTTAGAAAATGAATGTGTGTTTCGGACAATTCATCTATTCTACTATTCAAAATTCAACTATTTGGTTAAAAATTCAGTTTTTGGGGTAAAAATTAATTATTTTGATTGAAAATATTTTTTTTTTAGGAAATGTATCTTTCTGGTCAAAAGATTATCTTTTTGGTTATAATTTCAACCAATTTGTTAGAAATACGTTTTTTGTTGACAAAATAAAAAACTTTAGTACAAATTCATCTTTTTGCTTCAAAATTTAGTTACAAATTAAATTGTTTACTAAAACAATGTACTATTTCACCTCAGGCTCTTTCTTAAAATTGTGCTTCGATATGCAGTTACTGGGAAATTCGGAAACGTACTTAAAGATAAGTAATTCATAGCAATTAATTATAATTTCACGATAAAAGA
>NC_046659.1:120323997-120326615 GCF_010883055.1 Belonocnema kinseyi | reverse complement strand
AAACTAATTATGAACGCATTCAAATATTAAAATCGCATTTGTGTATTAAATTTTTTTCTTAAATGTCATAAAATTGATCGAGAAATGATGACTTTTTTTCTCAAATTATCATAAAGTTCCTAATTTAAAAATTTATCATCGAAAAAAAAACAACAAATTTTTCTCTCGAGAAATGTCTTATTTATGCATTTTTAAATCAATTTGTTTTGAAAAATCATAAGAATAATCAACAATCCGTTTATAACCTTAAAATAATAATCTCAAGAAGAATATTTTTTTATTATTATAATGTTTTTATAAAAGTTTCTTGGAATCAATAAACTTCATGAAACTTAGACGATTTGAAAAATGTTCATGTTATTGATAAGTTAAATTTGTATATCAAAAAGACGAATTTTTAACAAAACAGTTGAATTTAAAACCAAAAAGCATTTTCTAAAGAAAATTGTTAGATTTTTAAAAAAAGAAAAAAATTTATAACTCGAAAGATCACATTTAGGAGAAAGTTTTTTAAAATTTGCAAAAATTACGTTCATGAGTAAAGGACCTCTTTCTTCTTTCCGTAGTAAAATGTAAAAAATTGTCTCGAAAGCCCCCCCCCCCCCACCAACTTCCCTTAAACCGTTTTGTTCCATTTACAAAAAAATGCAAATTTTCTGAAAAAATGGAGTGGTTTTAAATTTTATGGACCTTTTTATTCTGCTAGAGAAAAAAAACTGACATATTGTATTGTATTATCGTGATAATATTTATTATAATTAATAAGTTATAATCTTACATAAAACTAATTTAAGTTGGACCAATAAATTGATTAACGCATTTTGAGTTACTAATTATTATTAATAACCCAGAAATTATTTGATACATTTGACTTAATCGGGCTTTACACTTTTTGCTAAATACGCCATTAGGAAAAAATTAGGGTTGTCAGGGGTATTTTTATACTGATTACCATAGCTTTTTCTGCGGTTTGATTTTACGCAGATTATAGTTCCTTTATTTCATATTCCATATGTTTTTAATTTTATGACTATTAAATGAAGTGCCTTTTAATTTTAATATAAATTTTAAAACAAATTAGTGAAAGGAGGAGCCATGTGCATACCAACAAGGAAAAATAAACCAATAAATTGTGCCATTAGAAAAATGTTGGGATTACAACAACAAAAAAATAATTGCGAAATATAATAATACAAATAATAATATAAAAATAATTAATATTTTAACCCATATAATTAATAAGAATTAATAACTAATAATAATCATAAAATAAAAATCTAATCATAAATGTACAAATATTCAAAGTGAAACTAATTGTTCGTTTCAGATACCTTAATGAAGTGATAATTTAAATAACAATTTTCTTTCATAACACAAAATTGTGCATGACAAAATTCTCAATAATTTTGTTCCTTATGCAAGAAATATTAAAAAACCCCATGACTGGAAGTCTTATGTATTGACCGAATCTATTCATGCTTTATTCATTTATATGAGAAATTATTCCACACTTATATTTCCTATTTGAGGGAAAGCAGTTTCAAGAAGTTACAAATATATAAATTGTGAGGTCTATTCTTAAAAAATCACAAATATTTTCATTAATATTCCATAGATTTTTGCTAATTGTGAAAGGTCTGTGCAATAGTTGACCATTCAGCAATGACTGGCCACGTCGGTTGAGATTTCTTGTATTGACAAATAGTCACAATTCAAACAACTAATAAACAGTGCGGCATTAAGTCTGGAAAATTCCGCAGCGTTTTTTTTTTTTTTTTAATTTGGATAAGTCAAAATTAAGTCTGCAGTATGATCTGAGGAAATCAAATGGCAGCTGCTTCGACAAGAATTCCTCTTCTACTTTTTTTTGAAGTTTTCGTGCATTTTATGTTCGAGGGGCTATTGGCGGAAGTTTCCGACATCCGATTTTTGCACTAAGGCTTTTAGAAGTCTAGAAAAGAAGCCTAAGATTCAGGCGAACAAATGTCGGTCACCTGCTCATCAGACTTAAAAAGACACGCTCCTTTGCAAGTCATCTTGTTTTTAAATAAGAAATCAATAACTACCTTAGAAAGTTGACCTGTTTTATAAATCGCAGTGATAATTGTGTTTGTCAGGCAAAATATCATTCATTACAATGGAAGTGAAATGTCTGATCTCAAATGTGCATTCATCAGAAACAAGGAGTTCTCTCTGTTCCTCAGCAGAAAAGGCTCTAAAAATCAGACGGTAGCGCTTTGACAAGAAACGAGTAAAACATTCCGTGTTTTATAAAATGCAAAGTGGTGACAGCTCGAGCTGTCACAGAAGAAATATAATAGCACAAAAAAGTTTGCATGGCTGAAGCATGGCATTATTCTTGGAAATATCGGACTAAAGCATGGGTAACGGCTGAATGGTAGCGTGACGCAAGCCTTGCTCTTGACCTTCTCCCATACTGAGGACGCTTTAAACATAAAGGAATATTCTTAACAACATGAAAGTGTTAGAAAAAATTTACCAGGTTAGAAAATTAAAATCTTACAAGGAAACTATCCCAGGTGTCCCTCACCGATTTTGATGAAACTGCAATATGTTGTAGTACATCGAAAAATAAGAGACACGTATTTTTTTTTATC
>NC_046659.1:120321737-120323897 GCF_010883055.1 Belonocnema kinseyi | reverse complement strand
AGATTTTCCGTGTGCATGCCTTTTGTCATTAAAAGTTCCAGTCCTTTCCGAGGCTATTTTGTAGTTTGTATTATTCATTGTTTAGATTATTCGCCCAACTAATACCTTTATGCAATAAGTTTATTTTCTGAGTCGAATTCATCTCAAAGTTAAGTATCAAATCGTCATATGGTGGAGATTGTAGTTCTAACGTCAGTCCGACCAAAAACTTCAGTTAATAAGTTAATAAGTTAATATAATCGTGAAATTATAATGAATTGCTATGAATTACTTATCTTTGAGTACGTTTCCGAATTTCCCAGTAACTGCATATCGAAGCACAATTTTAAGAAAGTTTATTTATACCAAATTGAAAATTTTCTATTTTGCTTTTTCTTCAACCGAGTATATAAGAGACCGCTCTCTTTCAAATTTATTATGGAACTTGTAAGTAAAAGACAAGATAATGTGGGGGTCGGCTTGAGACTGCGTCGTATCCGAGAGTCGCTAAAAATCGCCCTGTTTAAAACTCTTAGAAAACCCATAAATACACACGCATGTATATTGAAAGTGAAGAGAATTTCAATTCTAAATGTGCAGAATTGGAGAAATATAAAATGTGGATCCAGAAAAAGGAATAAAAAAAGATCAAAAAGACTCATTTTCAAGAAATATTCATATCCGAATCACAGCAAAAAACAGGTATTTTCGATAAAACAGTTGTATTTTCAACAGTATAGATTGGATTTTACAGGATCTGGGATATTATATTTTTGGTGAAAGTAAAAACACGAAATTAATAAAAAACATATTTGGCTTTAATTCACGCTAACGTAAAATAAAATTATAACTTGCTATAAAATTACGAATCTACCCGATAAGAAGAAATGAATATAAAACATAAGAAAATATTAAATCTTGACAAAGAATTTGAACTTATATCGAAGTTTTTTTACGTACCTCGTCACGATATCAAACGCAAAGTTCCCGAGACCTAATGTGCGAGATCTTTTAAAGGCTCGCCCCTCCTAACTTCTTCTCCTTCGACCACCACCAATTGCCCATCACTCTCGCAGCGTTTCCCTACAGCCTCACGGCCACGGATACACATGTGTATGTATGATGTATTAGGTTTGAAGTGTGAGATATTGGGTATGGGGGATAGGCCAATGTTAAGAGAGAGAGAAAGACAAAGTGAAATGATATTAATAAAGGATCGAGAGAGGGCCAGTTGGAAGCGTGTGTGTTCGGATAAAAAAAAGAGAAGGAGAGGACTATCGCGGAGAGATGCGTAGGCACGTCTATACCTGACAATATGTGTTTCCATGTGTGGGTGTGTATGTATAAATGTATGTTTATGCATACGTGCACGTAAAATTTGCCCTTTTTCGGGAAAATCTTTTATTTCCCCGACAATCACGGCCTCAGCAAGCTGAGCACATAAACTTTGGCTCCCGTGCATGAATTAAGCCATGCCCGGAGGGATCTACATGCGAGTGATTTTCCAATATCTTGTTTTAAAATACAACTTCAAAATAAATTCCAAATTATTATTAATAAATCCGTTAGCTAATTAAATTAGGACTCGGGAACCTGAACCATAATATCTTGAAATTAAATCAAGTGTCTTAAAATTAATCTCAGTTATAAGCTATCAATGTTACAAATTTTTTCTATGTTTTTAAAGTTCAAAAATAATAATTAAACGTTTAAAATACTATTACAATATTCGATGAAAATATTATTTCCAACGCCACTAAAACGATTACTTATTCTACGAAGTTGTATCGAAATCGCGTATCAAAGAAACCGACATTGCGTCATATAAACTCACTCTTGATTCGCCGCGAATATCGCACTCTTGTATACAAATGGTTCACATTTCATTCGGCTCTGTTACATTTCAAAATGAAACTTAAACCTAAATAAGTCGTGAATTAAAGCTGGGTTTCACATTCGATGTTTTGAAATTATAACTGATTATAAACTACATTCGCAAGAAATGATTTTATACATTTTTAATCTTAGTTTAATAATCTTAAATATTTATTCACTTAATTCTATCCGAAACATAGATACACTATCACTTGAGAAGAAAATGTCAAGCAACTAAAACAGATCAGTTTTCAATCATACATTTGTACCCCCAATTAGAAAAAATTGAATTTTCCACCGAATAAA
>NC_046659.1:120314880-120321637 GCF_010883055.1 Belonocnema kinseyi | reverse complement strand
GAGAATTCTGGAGCAATCTGAAAAATCTCTATCCCATCCACACACTACTCCTTTCCCCTGCCGAGTGAGTCACGCCTACCCCGAAAGGGAAATGGCTTAATGATGTAATAATAAGAATTTATTTGTGTATTTTAATGTAAAACCGAGTAACATTTTCTGCCCTTCTATAATCACATATCAGTAGCATATATTTCAATGGATGCATTAAAAAAATCAAACTTTTGCGCCCTTTATGAGGACTTCTAGTACTAGCTTAACAACAGCTGTATCCCATGCCAACATAGCCACTACCAGTGCCCGAGCGGATTTATTCTGGATCGCGCCTCGACCAATCCGCTTCAAGGAAAGATTGTTGCGTCCTTCACTAGAGGGGTCCTTAGGAGAGAGCAAGTCTAGCAGGTAGATCGCGATTAAACGGAAATCTTCCGTCCCAGTAATACTCAGTTTACCTTACTAACAATTCAAGCTGCTAAGAATTAAAGAAATTCAAAGTTCACACTTCTACTTCCACTTAAGAAGATGAAAATAAAAATGATAATCCAAACCTATCTGGCGCTTCTGTGTGCGGGTATCAGGTGAATCGTGAGGCCGGTAGGCGCCAAAATTAGACCTCGCATATAGAGAAACATGTCCTTCAACTGATCCTGGAAAAAAATTAGCAACCTTTAAATCCATACAGAAAATTTGCCACGAAGAGTTTTGGATACGAAGAAACTTGAAAAAATTTTTGAATTAGAGCGAGAAAGAAGTTTGAAAATTTGAGAATAAAAATAAGAATCTGAACCTGAGGTGTCTTTATTTGGATTCAAATTATTTTGAGGATGGTTTATTTTGTCTTCCTGGAGATTATTGCCCTCATTCGGATTTGACGGTCGTGGGCTTGATTCTGTAAAAAAAAAATTCTTCAAATTTACAACGAAACATTGTCGGACAAATTAGGAATAGTTGAAAATTGAACGTTTCTGTTCGAATTTTTATAATTTTATTGAAAATTCATATTTGTTGGAAAAAAAATTAATCTTTTTGTTTAAAACATCCTCTTTTTAGTTGAAAATTCAATTTTTTGGTTGAGAATTCTTTAATTTTGTTAAAAAATTCGTCTTTCTCGGTAGTAAATTCATCTTTATATTTAAAAATTCATCTCTTTTAGTTAAAAATTCAACCCTTTCGTTGAGAATTCTTTAATTTTACTAACAAAACTTGTTTTGCAGTAAATTAATGTTTTTGTTAAAAAATTCATATTTTGTGTTCAAAATTCAACTTTTTTAAAAATTGTATTATTTTTTTTTAATTCGACTTTTCTATTAGTAAATAAATCTATTCATCTAAAAAATTATTTTATTTGTTAAAAATTCAAGTTTTTGGTTGAAAATTCTTGAATTTTATTAAAAATTCGTGTTTTTCGGCAGTACATTAATCTGATGGTTTAAAAATTAATCTTTTTTAGACAAAAATTCTACTTTTAATTTGAGAATTATTGAACTTTGTTAAAAATTGTAGTTTTCTTCGGTTAAATATTAATCTTTTTAATTATTAATTAATATTTTTGGTTGGAAATTTAACAACTTGGCTTAAGAATTGAACTATTTTCTTAAAAATTCGTCTTTTTTAGTAGTAAGTTAACCCTTTAGTTAGAAAATTTATCTTTTTTACAGTAAATTAAGCTTTTCTTTGAAAATTATTCTTTTTTAGTCTCTTTGGTTGGAAATTGAACTTTTTTGTTAAAAAATGGGGATTGAAAATTTACGTATTCTATTTTTTGTCCAAAATTGTTCGTTTTTAAGTAAAAAATTAGCATTTTATTAAAAATGAGCTTTTTTGTTAAAAATAATTACCGTTTTTATAGAAATTTCATATCTGCTAATAAAGAATCAAACACCTATATGAAAACTCGAATTGAAATTTTAAAGAAGCTCAAAAATCATAAATTCACAATAAGATTATTTTTGGAAAAAGTCGAGTTGACGGTTTACAAAGGAGTTGGTCTTTTTCTGTCAAGGTTTGGATCCTAAAAATCGAAGTTGGTCGTTTGAAGTTCCCAAAAATGACTCTATTGGCAGTATAAGATTGCAAAAAGGTTGTTTTTGACAAAATCATATTTGTGTGCTATAAAGGGTTTGGTTTCCTAAGTTAGGGGCTACAGCCCAAGAAACGAAGTTAATATTTTTGAAGAGCATAATAATTTTGGGCTTCAACCCTTGACGTTAAATATCAACCCCTTGATACCACGGAGATATGTTTTTGTCAAAAATTATTTTTCCAAAAATTTCACACTGTCAAAAATTTCAACTTTTGGGCTTTAACTCTTAACGCCAAAATCCAACACCTTAGTACACTATCAGTATAACTTTTCTGAAAAATGATATTTTTCAGAAATTTTTAGGGTAAATAGAGGCTTTGATTTTTTTGCCCTTTTAAAATTTTAATTCCAATTTTTACGCAGATATGTGCGATTATATGTAGGGATAGATTTAGGAACAACATTTTTACGTCTTCAAAAGCCCAACAAATTTTTAGAGTTTTTTGTTTTTGCATTTGAGAGTTCAAAATAAGCCCAAAACTCTGCTATTTCTTCCAAGTTTGAGTTTGTAGACAGTGTGGAGTTTAAGGGGGTACTTTAACTCTCAATCAGGGTGATTTTTGGAAATTGTTCATTGGTGTGTTCAAAAGTTCAAAAAACCCCGAAATTCTGTTGTGTTTGATTTTTTTCATTTTTATATTTTGAAATTTCTTGGCTTGAGTCAATTCAGCAACTAATACATTCAAATTTTGATTTTCAAAAACAAAAGTAAAGCCTAAAAAATAGCACGGCAGTCGAAAAATAGCAAAAAATAAAATAAAAATGTTCTGATAGAAAGAAATTTTGGAATTTCGATTGTAGAGGTGCCCGCTTGTTGGACCAGAGACATACCTACAGTAGATAATCATTCATTTAAAATATTAATATATGTAAGATAATTCATCAATGCAAAATAATGGATATATACACTGTTACAAATTTCTATTAGAAACTTCCCCCACTTGTATTGAAAATTGATTTTGAAAACCTGAGGTAACGCTACAATACATAATGTTGTAGGTTTCAAATTTTGTCATTGGTATGGTACCTCCCATATATTGGAATTTTATAATGCAAGTTTATAATAAAAGGAATTCATGGAACTCATAGAATTCAAAAAATTCAAGGTATTCGAGGAATTAAAAATACGCCCGTAATTCACGGATTTCGCGGGTTAAATTCAATTTATGGAATTAACGAATTTCGAGGAATTCTCGGTATGCGCGGTATGTAAGTAATTCACGATATTCAAAGAATTTACGTAATTCACAGAATTGGAATTCACAAAATTGCACAAATTCACGAAATTTGAGGAATTCACGGAATTAAGATAATTCAACAAATTCACAGAATTTAAGAAATATACAGAATTCATAGTGTTCGCGGAATTCAACGAATAACTTAAATTTATGGAATTCACGAAATTAGAAAAAAAAGAGAAATCACGAAATTTAGACAATTTACGGAATTTGAAGAATTCACGGGAATCAAGTAAGTCGCTAAATTCAAAAAATTTACGGAATCTAAAGAATTCACGGAAATCAAGGAATTCGTGAAATTCAAGGAATTGAAGAACTTCAAAGGATTCACGGAACTCTAAGAATTTATGAAATTCAAGAAATTGAAGGAATTGATGAAAATCAAGAAATTCATGGCATCTATGGAATTCATGCACTTCAACGAATTCCTTGATTTTCGTGTATTTCTTGAAGTTCGTGAATTTATTCATTTCCACAAATTCTGCAATTCCGTTCATTCTTTGAATTCTATAATTTCCACGAATTGCATGAATTCCGAGAATTCAGTATATTGTATCAATTAAGCGTATTCCGTGAATTCTAAAATTGTCGTGATTTTCGTTAATATCATCAATTCTATGAATTTCGCGAATTCACTATTTCATAAATTCTTTGAATTTCATGAATTATTTGTATTCTGTGAAGACCGTGAATTCCATGAATTCTGTGAATTCCGTGCCATCTCTGAATTTCATGAATTCCATAGGTTTCGTGAATTCCTTCATTTCCGTGAATTCCATGAATTCTTTGAATATCATGAATTTGGAGAATTCCGTGAATTCGTCGAATTCTATTAATTCCGTGATTTCCTCTTTCACAATTTTCATCTTACAAATGCTCTAATATACATGTGTATGGCCTTAACAGGGCCCCAAAGTTAGAACTATAGGTTTTTCGAGTTTTTGGCGCAATTCATGAATTCTTCCGTTTTTTTTTTAAATTTAAATTATTTTAAATACATAGAACACTAATTTACGCTGCTAATTGTGCCCTTAAATACATTTTTTCAACATTATATTGGTTATTTTATCAATGTTCTATTAGAATAAAGGTAGAAAGTCGTGGTTTTTTCCAAAAATTTCCACTTTTTGTACAGTTTTCAATTAGAGTAAGGTAATAATTATCTTCAATGAAAACAATTGTTAAAACGATTCATTATTATTTCAAATAATATTCGGTTTAAATAAAGCTAGAAATCTTCTGTTTTTCAGCAATTTTTAATTTTCATATCCAATTTTCAATTAGAGTGACGTGAATAGTTAATTTAAGTTGAAAAATTAATTTGTTATAAAATCTATCATTATTATTATAAATAATAGTTAATATTGAAACAATCAAAATAGTTTAAGTTTGAAAATAATAAATGAATTTTCGACAAAAAATATATTTTTAACAGAAATGTTTAACCTTCGACCATGTGGTTAAAGCTTTAACCAAAATGATACATTTTAAACCAAGAAGATTATTTTCTGCCAGAAAAGACAAATTTTCAACAAAATATATGCGTGAGTTTCTAATTAAATATAACAGTTTTTTATGACATGAATTCATTGTCAAAAATATAATAGTAAGATTTATAATTAAAGAGAATAAACTTCAAACCAAAAATATTTAGATTTTTTTGGGGTTTAATTAATTATATCTATATTTGAGTAAAAATAAAAAGAAGGGGATTTTCTTCAATCTGAAAAAAACATGCATTTTTTAAAAGAGGAGAAAAGTTTAAAAAAGCTTTATTAAGCAATAAAAAACATAAAAATAAGCATGAAAGTCAAGACGAAAGGTACAACTTACTATGAAAACTTTTGATTTTTATAAAGAAAATATTCTTATTCATTCATTTGATTTATTTATTTTATTAAGTCTTATTATATAGTAATTGTCTTATAAATGAATACTAATTTTGTAAAAATATTTCAATTTATTTAAGGCTATAAATATTAATTGGAAGAAAGATATATAAATAAAAAAACATAAGAAAATCGTGAAGTTAAAAAAGAACCAGATTGCCCAACAAAATTATCTTTGTTTAAAAGAATGAGATTGCAATTTCCTAAGATTAGAAAATGGGTCATAGACACAAATTGATTTGCCTCAGTGCATATCAAAAAGGAAATATATGCACATTCACCTTCCTTCTTTATATTTCCTAATACTAAAAGCGTAGACAATTTTAAATGCGAGAATCACACATTTTTTTAAGAACATGAGTATATAAAAACTTCAAAACAAGTAGAATAAATAAATAAATAATTTTATCTGACGAATATAAATAAAATAAATCATATTTACTTTTATTCACTTTCTTGATAGACCAACATGAATTTCACTCATTATGTTACATTATGCTACCGTTTTTTTTTCTTGTTAAATAAATTTTAAAAAGTGAATTTTCTAGAAAAATATTTCCTTTAAGTCTTATATTATATGTCTATTAAAATAGATTGCTAGTTTTACCTAACTGCTGAATATTGTCAATCATGAATATTTATATTTTTTATTAATAATTTGAATTGAAGAAAGTCAGTCCTGAATTTTTTGCAGAAAAATTTGGCTAATTCTAATATTTATAAAATTTGTTTTTCAGGCACAATAAACTCAAAAAAAATTTTAATTCGAATTTATGTTTTCTCATAACAAATTTGTAGATCATTTTGCGTTAAAAAATCTTTACTTTTAATTTTTTGTCTGTGGTATAGTTTTCCAATAATTTAATTTATTTTTTATTTTTAATCTTTTTGTTTATGATTAAAAGAAGATGTACCCCGTCTATTAATTTTTTTCTCACCTTGTGTCGTTTTTCAACAATTTTTTTTATTTGCAATGTTATTTTTTATAAACAAAGCAAATACTAAAAGTCCTATAAAGAAATTCACTTTTTGATTTCATTTTTACGATCAAAGTCAAAAATACTCGTTCCGTCAAAAAATAATTTATAAGAAATTTGCAGCGCTTTCATGGATGAAGAATTTTTGTCCAATTTTTTTTTATATTGTTTTGCTTTAAAAAAATGGATGTTTTATGCTTTTTATGTTGTTTCTTAGAAATTATACAGAAACTGCATATCCTATAAAAAGGTGAGTATTAAAAAAATTGTAGATATTTTTTCGATGCCCTATTTTTTTGATTTGTGTTTATTTATGTATCTTGCATACTTTACCTGCTAAATTATCATTTTAGTTGCAAAATCTTGTTCTCTTCTTGAAAGTTTAAATATATAGTCACATTTTTAAAAATTATTTTTATAAACAAAAAATTCAACTATTCCATTTTTGGTTGAAAATTTATCTCAAATTGAAAATTCAGCTATTTGGTGTCAAATCCATGTACTTTGTTAGAAATAAACCTTTTTTCGCAGAAATTCAATATTTTTGTTTTAAAATTAATTGCTTTGGCTAGA
>NC_046659.1:120308276-120314780 GCF_010883055.1 Belonocnema kinseyi | reverse complement strand
AATAATTATCCATGATTTCATTTAAAAGCTCATTTATTTGTTTAAACATTTAATAATTTGTTTAAAAATAATTTTATATTTGTTGAAAGTGAGTTTTTTTTTTTTACTAAAAACATAGCTATTCGATTTTTGCTACAGAATTGTAGAAAAATTTCGGTTTGATGAAAAATCGTATTTTCGTTTTTATTTGTCAACTGAAATATTTTTTTGGGCAAAAATTCAACCCTTTTTATCAAAGCTTGTTTTTTTAGGTTAAGAATCTATCTATTTTAGTAGAAACTGCATTTTTCTTGGATATAAATGCAAGTTTTTGGTGGAAAATTCAACAATTTTGATGAAAAGTCATCCACTTGGTCAAACTGAAATTTGTTTGGAATAGAAATAAAAATTTTTCTACAAATTTGTCTTTTGATTTAAAAATTCATCTGTTCGTCTAGAAATTTAATATTTTTTGGGGCAAAATGGAACTGTTTGATTAAAAATGAATCGTCTTTGATTGAGGATTCAACAACTTTGTTTGATAATTTCGGTTGAACCACTTTTTTGAGAAATCATTTTTTTGAATTCTTATATCTTTTGTTAATCATTACCTATTTTGTTAAGCAATTAATTTTTTTCCAGAAATGCAGATGATTTGGTTTAAAATTTTTATTTTTAAGAGGGAATTTCTTTCTTTTTTTTTGGTGGCAAGGTTCAACATTTTAGTTGATCATTTTTTTCTTTCACGTTTGAAAATATTTTATTTATTGCAAATCCCTCTTTTTGGCTCTGAAATTAATGTTTAAAAATGAAAATTTATCTATTTTCACACTTTTTGTTAAAAAATTAAATTACTTTGCTGAAAATTTCAGTATCGTGTTAGTCATCCATTCTGAGAGCTACTTCTTTTTTTAAATTTATAAATTTATTGTCGAATTTTTAATTTGTATTCAGAACATTGTTCCATTATATTTATAAAAGGTCTTAGATGTTAAAAAATGTACAAATTTAAAATGCTAGTAGTCGAATGTTTTCTCCCTGCAAATCATGTATTATCTCGAATTAAAAAAATTTCTCATTATTTCAAGTAATTTAATATCGGCCCCATGGTCCTAAATATTAATAATTTATTTAAATAATTATGAATCCAGCAAGTTTCTAGCATTCTATAAATTGGATATTATTGAAAATAATAATAAATTTTTCAAACAACTGATTTGGTAACTATAAATAATAATTCGCCTAAGTCTAATTGAAAATTAAACAAAAAGTGGAAAATTTTTGAAAAACTGAAATTTTCTGGCATTAATCTGAGGGAATATTATTAGCGATTAATACATTTTTTAAATGAATATGTTTTTGAACATTAATAAAGTATTACCTCACTTTAATTAGAAAATGGACCAAAAGTATAACTTTTAACAAAATAGTTCAATTTTCAAAAAAAAATGGAACAGTTCAATTTTCAGTTCAAAACATTAATTTCTAATAAAAAAGAAAACAATCGAGTATGCAAAAAAAAAGTTAAATTTGCTACCAAAAAAATAAATTTATGTTCAAGAAGACGAATTCTCAATAAAATACATGAATTTTGGACCAGATTGTTAAGTTTTTCACTAAGAAAGATCAAGTTTCAATTAAAAATTGAATAGTTTCATTTTCAGTTAAAAAACTATTATTAACCTCCTAAAAAACAAAGTTTTAACCAAATATTTAACTTTCGAGCAAAAAATTGAATTTCCTAACGAATAATATAATTTTGAAAATAATGCTTTTCTACAGAAAACGAAAATTCGAAATTTTTAAAATCAATTTTAAACAACAAAAAGCGCATTTTTAATTAAATAGATCAGTTTTTAACGAGAAAGGTTATATTATCAGCTTAAAAAATAAATTTAAAACACATATTTTTCGGGCAAAATAGTTTTATTTCTAACAAAATACATGAATTTAGTTAAATTTTTTATTAAAAAGATAATTTTTTTACAAAAATGGAGTGCCTAATCTTTACCAAAAGAGAGACATTTTCAAATAGATGAATTATTTCATACTGAAAAACATGAATTTTGAACTAAAAACGGTAACTTTTAAAGCAAAAAAAATTTTTTAACATAATATTTCAAATTTCAATGAAAAAATAAATAAATTTTCAACCAAAAATAATAAAATTAAATTTTAGTTAAAAAAACCTCTATAAAAATGAATACTAAAACTAAAAATAAATAAATATTCAAACAAAAATGGAATAGTTACATTTTCAGATAATAAATTTAATTTTTGACGGAAGAAATAAATTTTCAACTGAAGACAATAAATTTTCAACCAAAAATGAAACAGATAAAATAAAAATATCAACTGTGAACAAAAAAAACAATTGAGTTTACTATAGAATAGTTAAATTTTCAAACAATGAAGGGAATACAGAAACAACAACAATAATCTTATATCAAAAAGATAAATTTTTAACCTTGAAGTTGAAAGAATCTTAGTATTTTTGCTCGTAAATTCATTTCTTTGTTGAAAATTTCACTATTTTCTTGTAGATTAGATTGTTTTTTTTTTCATTCGAAATTAATTTATGAAAATTATTAATTTTATTTTTAGGACAATTTTTTCGGAAGGGGGTGGGGATCCTTCACTAACGCACTTCATTTTTAAAAATTTGCAAAAACTTTCAACTAAAGATTACCTTTTTAGTTAAAAATGTTATAATTTGGTTGAAAATTGAAACATTTTTTTAAAAAGACATTCTATTTGGTTGCAAATTCAACTGCTTTGTTAGAAATTTGTCTTATTTAGGGTTGGAATTCAGCTGTTATCATAGAACATTAACCTTTTGCTTAACATTGATATTTTGTTGGTGAATTTATCTTTTTCATTTAAGAGTTCCTATTTTTTAGTAGAAATTTAATTTTAATCAGAAAAAAAATTTAAAATGTATCTGTTTTAAGAGAATTTTTATATTAAATGGAAAAAAATAAAACTGTTTGGTGGAAAATTATGCTGTTTTTTTTTAAGTTATACTTTTTGTTTGAAAATTCTAGTGTTTTCTTGAAAATTAAACTATTTCGTGGAAAATACAAATATAAATACAAAGTATTTATATTTACTTTACTTACTTACTTATATTTACTTTACTTACTTTTACTTACTATATGTACTTTGTATAAAATACAAAGTACAAATCTTTCTTGTATAAGAATGCTACTATTCTATAGAGAATTTAACTATTTTTTTTAAAACGTATCCTTTCTGGTTGAAAAAAATTTGACTTTTTGAATTCAGAATTCCATTTTTCGTAGAAACTTATTGTTTATTAAAAAATTCACATCCTGATCTTAAAAAGTCAACTGAAAACATTTTTTGATGAAAATTTATTTCTTTTTTTTTTTAATAAAACTCATCTGTTTCAAAAGAAATTTTATAGTTTCTTGATAGAAATGCAATTATTTGGCCGAGAATGCAAAAATTTTGTTAAAAAGTTGTTTTTTTGTTCAAATTTCGTCTTTTTAGATTGAAAATCCAATATTTTTCATAGAAACTTATTTCTGGTTTAAACATTCTTATTTGGATTGTAAAAAGTGAACTGACATTTGCAACCAGAAAATTCAACTACTTTTTTGAAAATCTGTTATTTTAATTTAAAAATTCGTCTGTTTTAGTAAAAATAAAGTTTAAAACAAATAAAATTGCAACTTTTAGTTGAAAAATTCTTCTTATTGGCTTGAGTATTTAATTTTCTCTGAAAGATTTAATGGAATGACTTTGTTAAAAAATCATTTTTTTCTTGAAGGTTTATATTTTTTAGTTAAAATGTTATCTTTTTTATTCAGATTTTAACTATTGTATTAAAAAATAATCTTTTTTGAGTGGTAATTAAAGTACTGGGGTAAAAGTTAAACTACGTAGATAAAAATTTATTATCATGAATGAAGGCTTATGTTTTTGGTCGAAAATTTAACTTTCAGTCGTGAAGCTTGTTTTCTGTTTCAAATTGCTTTTTAATTGAAAATGTAACTTTTCCATTTTTTAAAGAATGATCTTTTTTAGTTGAAAATTCCCCTTTTAAGTAAAAAAAATAATTTTCTTAGTTTGAAAATTTGTATTTTGGTTTGAAAATTCAATTGTTGAAGAGAAAAATCGGCTTTTGACTTGAAGTTTCAACAATTTAGATACCTTTAAATCTTTCAAATTTTCAGAACAGAATCAGATATCCATAAAATCTTTATTTGTTGAAAAACAGCCTTTATTTTTTTCAAATTCTTCTTTTTTGTATAAATTTCATCTTTTTTTGATTAACATATAAACTATAACACTTTTTTCTTGAGAATTCATCTTCTTAGGTTAAAAATTAAACTGTCAAGTTCAAAATTAAATTATCTTGGTAAAAACTTAAGTATTTTGTTAAAAAGTCATAAAAATTTATCTTTTATGTAGTAGACAGAATATTTTTTGTTTAAAATAAATTAATAAATTTGAGATTTTCAAATTTTTATCTGCAAATATTTAACAATTTTGGGGATAGTAGTAATTTTAAAGATTGTGCAAAAACTTGTTCTTACGGATATTTTTTTTTTTTCAAAATGGTGAAAAAAGTTCTTTTTAGCTGGAAAACAGTAGAACTACGTTTTTGAGAAAAAGTGTGAATTGATGCAAAATTCTGCTAAATAAAACAA
Source organism: Belonocnema kinseyi (assembly GCF_010883055.1). Classification (NCBI taxonomy): domain Eukaryota; kingdom Metazoa; phylum Arthropoda; class Insecta; order Hymenoptera; family Cynipidae; genus Belonocnema; species Belonocnema kinseyi. The sequence continues at coordinate 120,310,125 of NC_046659.1, read as the reverse complement.
GAATCCAACGACCAAATATGGAACACAACGAATAAACAAAAACCAAAAATACTATAAATCTAAAAAAAAAACAACTGAAATTTGTCCGAATATTTTTTTTCAGATTACAATAATATTTTTGGTTTTTGTTTATTCGTTGTGGTCCAAATTTGGTCGTTGAATTGTTGTTTTATTTAACAAGATTTTGCATCAATTTAATTATTGGACGTTAAAAGGGATTTTTAATTTGGATTTTGGTATAATTTAAATTTGCTACGTTTTGAAAAGTGTGAATGCCAAAAGATAGGATTTAAATTTGAATTCAATACTAGGGTGGTCCAAAAATGCATGGCAAATTTTTTTGCATGCTAGAGGGTTACGACCCGCCTCATTTTAATCCAAATTCAAAACTCCATAATTTTTAATTTTTCAATTTTAACAGTTGCCGGTTTTGACATGAAGCTTCCCATGTAAAATGCATAGGGAAAAATCAATTTTTTGAGTTTATAAAATAATTTTTTAGGGTTTAAAAATGTAACGGGAAAGTATAAGCGCCTCTAGAAAATTATCTAACAAAGAATTTTATGTATCAGGCATATACGTTTGACACCCTCAAGACACCCTAACGAGTACCTGAATACTACCCTTAAAACAAAAAATGTCAATTCTTTATGAAATCAACCTTTTGAACACTGTATTCTCGTCTTTTTTTATTTAAAATTATTAATATTGGTCTAATGGAATGCTTATTATAAATTATTAATTAATTTTTAATTATTTAAACAAATGGTATTTGTTTAAATTTTTTTTCTCGAAAAATCGTTTTTCGCCTAAAAATTATTACTATTAGTCAAATAAAATATTCATTAACATTGGTTAATTAATTTTTTATTGTTTAAAGAAATGTAATTTGTTTGAACAATTTTTTTCGAAAATACGTTTTTTCCCTAAAAATTATTACTAATGGTCTAGAGGAATATTTATTAACATAAATTAATTAATTTTAAATTGTTTAGACTAATGGAATTTGTTTATATTATTTTTCTCAATGAAAATTATTCATATTTATTTAGTGGAATATTTATCAACATTGTTTTAATTTTATAAAAAAATTTTTTTTAAATAAAAAATAATACTTAAATATTACCAATGCATAAATTATTATTAAATTAATTATCAATCCTTCATTCATTATTACTGAGAAATATTCCACTAGAACCACATTTATAATTTTTATTTGAAAAAATTCCTCTGAAAAAAGTTTTTTTGAGGCACTCTATTGAATACATTTTGCGGGAAATAAAGTTTGAAATATAGTCGACATCTGAATTTTAGATATTTTACTATAAGATCAATTTATTATTATATTTTATTCTACTTACCAACATAATTGACTAACGTAATTAGAGTTGAGAGCAGAGTAAAAGTACAGATCTTCATTTTTATGGAAACAGAGAATTAATTATGAAAAAAGTTTCTAGTCCTAGAACTGAGAAAGTTTAGAATATTTTGGACTTGTCCATATACTAGTATTAATTGGTTTATTTTCATAGGAACAGAGAAATGATTTTCAAAAAAGATGCTGGTGCTATAACTGAGAAAGTTCTGAAAATTTCTCACTTGTATATATACTAGATTTATCTCTTTATTGACTCACAATGATTCTTCACATTTAGATGGTGGAGTGGATTAGAGAAACTTCAATCTTTGCCTGGTGCAAACCTAAAATAAGGAAACTTGAATTAATTTCTTAGAAAATTTTAGTGTCTGGGTCGAGTTTGATCTATTTATAAGTCCTAGAAAAACCTCTTATCACTCACCATTTTCATGTAAATTTTTCTAAAATTACAAAAAGGTACATACACTGAAG
>NC_046659.1:120306644-120308176 GCF_010883055.1 Belonocnema kinseyi | reverse complement strand
CCAAGGAGTCTAACATGTGCGCGAGTCATTGGGACTGCAAAAACTAAAGGCGTAATGAAAGTGAAGGTCGACCTTGCGTCGACTAAGGGAGGTTGGGTTGCGTCATGATGCAACTCCGCACTCCCGGGGCGTCTCGTACTCATTGCGAGTAGAGGCGCACCTAGAGCGTACACGTTGGGACCCGAAAGATGGTGAACTATGCATGGTCAGGACGAAGTCAGGGGAAACCCTGATAGAGGAACTGGGTATAGGGGCGAAAGACTAATCGAACCATCTAGTAGATGGTTCCCTCCGAAGTTTCCCTCAGGATAGCTGGCACTAGCGTGAGCGAGTCTCATCTGGTAAAGCGAATGATTAGAGGCCTTGGGGCCGAAACGACCTCAACCTATTCTCAAACTTTAAGTGGGTGAGATCTCTGGCTTGCTTGAACAGTGAAGCCACGAGATTTTGGATCAGAGTGCCAAGTGGGCCAATTTTGGTAAGCAGAACTGGCGCTGTGGGATGAACCAAACGCAGAGTTAAGGCGCAAAAGTCGACGCTTATGGGATATCGTGAAAGGCGTTGGCTGCCTGAGACAGCAGGACGGTGGCCATGGAAGTCGGAATCCGCTAAGGAGTGTGTAACAACTCACCTGCCGAAGCAACTAGCCCTGAAAATGGATGGCGCTGAAGCGTCGCGCCTATACTCTGCCGTCAGCGGCAAGAGAGGCGGTTCGTCCGTCATGAAGCCCTGACGAGTAGGAGGGTCGCGGTGGTGTGCGCAGAAGGGTCTGGGCGTAAGCCTGCCTGGAGCCGCTATCAGTGCAGATCTTGGTGGTAGTAGCAAATACTCCAGCGAGGCCCTGGAGGGCTGAAGAGGGGAAGGGTTTCGTGTGAACAGCCGATGCACACGAGTCATTCGATCCTAAGCCCTAGGAGAAATCATATGTCGATGACGGTGTCTCCCCCCTTCGGTTCGGTTTTGATTCCTCTAGAATCAAACCGAAGGGCCTACGACAAAGCCACCCAACGCGTCCTCGGGTTGCGGATAGAGGGTCCCTGTACCAAGGGTTTCTGCTGAATATGGTTACAAAAATAAATACGCAGTCGCGGACAATTGTCCAGGGGTGGTCCCGAAGGAATTAACCCCCAAGCGGAGGTGTGAAAACGGTGCCGAAAGCTGAATGTCACCTGGGTGAGGTGTCTGGAACGGTGACTCTGGGATACCAGGCGACCTCTCAGAGTAAGCAGCCTTATCCTTGCATGCGGGGCTCTACAAGGATGGACGAACTCCTTTCCCTAGCTTCTCGTGGGAACAACAATGACAACGCCAAACATAGTTGTAGCAAGTGCGGTTCAAAACAACAGAACGCGCAGGACTCCCGACAATGGGTCGGCCAACAATGCCGACCAATCTAGAGCAGGGGGAGCCAATGAGAATGAATTCAATGTGATGGATCGGCGGGATCTCGTGACCTTTGGGTGGACGGAGCGACTGAATCACGACTTGCTAGACTGCTACGATGCGAGTGTGGCCCGTAAACGGGGTTACAT
>NC_046659.1:120301900-120306544 GCF_010883055.1 Belonocnema kinseyi | reverse complement strand
ATTGCTACAAGCAATAATACATTCTTTTTAAAAATTAATGTAAACAACTGATTATTAGTCGAAAAAAGTATTTTTTTGAGTAAAAATGGTTTTTATTTAAAAGAACGCACAAAATATTAATTAGGGCCAAAAACTCGAAAACCCAAATATTTCACTAATGCGTTTTTTTGGGACTCGATAAAATAGACTTCTAAAGCTGATTTCAAAATGTAATTATTCATTTAGATTACAAAGCTAATTGTGAAAAGAACTATTGAGTTACAACTTCATCCAGATAATATTGTAGATTCTGAATGAAATGTTCAATTTTTTTTCTTCAAAAAATTAATTGTTTTGTGGATTCCAATAAATTTGGGAACGATATGCATTAAAATTCGAGAAAAAAATTCGAATGAATGTAAGAAAAAAATGTGAACCTAAATAGTTTTACTCATTTTTACTTGAATTTTCGACTTTAAATCAGGAAATTTTACATTCTTTCTGATTCTGAATTAGTGAAATTTTGCTGATTACTAGTAAGAATAAACTATTTCAATTACAAAAGAAGATTAGTAGAAATTCAAATCAGGAAAAACAAATAATAATCAAAATTTTAATAGTGATAATTAATGATAAATAATAATTAGTAATAATTAGTGATAGTAAACAATAATTAATTAAAGGAATTTCATATTTATGTGACATTCTGTATAAAACAATAACACTTCTCCAAAAAAAAATGTCTGATTCTTCTTAAACTTTGAAAAAATGGAGCCCTATAGCTTATGAAAAAAATCTAATATTGGGATAAGTATACATCGAGGCAGAGAAAAATTTTTTCTGTTTTTTTTTCGGGTACCATTGATTCCAGCAATTTCAGAATTAAAAATATTTTAATATTAAAAAACCAAATTTTGCGAATTTTTTTATTTTTTCAATATTTTATTTTCACGCCCATTAATTAAAATGATTAGAAATAAATAAATAATTTTTGTGGTGCTAACTTTTTGTCTGTGGTGAAGGGGAAGAGAGAGTTTGAGAGGAGAAAGGGCGGTGAACAGAGTGTTGAAGGGCCAAGGAATAAGTGAGAGTGAAAGGGTTGCTAGAAAGACGGTGAGTTTGATATACTTGTCAAAAGTAGAAAAGAAATATTATCAGATTAGGAACGATTGTGGAAAGTGATCTTTTCACGCAGGTTGAGCGACAGTGGAGTGTGAGGGTTGGATAAATAAGACGAGATAGTTGTTTAATAGTTAGGAGTGTTGAGTTATAGTGAAAATGAGATTTTGAGTATTTTTTAGAGTGGTGGCTTTACGTTTACATTAAACGAGTGGCGTAGGGGATTGAAAGCTAGGGAAAAGAAAACGTGACGTAGGAAGGAGTGCCTGGCAGACATGTTGGTGACACGAAGTCCAGAAATGACAGAGAGAGGGCAGCAGGAGACGGATACAGAGGCGGATACAGAGACGAATACAGAGTTCGTCTGAGGCGAACGTGAACGTAGAAGGTAGGAGTCACAGTAACGCCTGTAGTGATGAGACCGAGGTATCTAAGAAGCTCGGTGGGGGGGGGGGGGGGGTAGCAAGCAAGTGAGGCAGACTGACAACCTTGCAAAGGCTACAGAGAGCGCAAAGTTTGCATAGTATGAACGCGAAGAGGTTTTTTGAGAAGTGGCGTCAACCACCGACCACGGATAGCGAAGGGGAAAAGGGGAGAAGAAGAAGGGGTAAAAAAAGTAGAAAGAGAACTCCACCTGAAAGAAGGGCAGAGGGGAGTATTCCAGAAGGTCTCGAGTAACTCATCAGAGGCCTCAGAGAGGAAACCTGCAAAGGGTTTGACAGAGCGAGGACGCATAGGTAAGAAGTCAGTGAGGAAGGGAAAAAAAGCAGAAGGAAATGGGAGGAATGGGATTCTCTATCGAAAGCCGAGAAAGAGGAAGTGTTCAGGAAACTGGATGACATAGAAAGTAAACAGATAGAGGGTGAGAAAGAAAGGAGAACTGAAATGAGTTTGCTTGAGGAGAGGATCAGGAAACTAGAATGCGGGAGTGGAAAAAAGGAAAATTTGTGAGTAGAAGACGTATTCAAGGGGGATGATAAGAAACTGCAGGAGAAAAATGAGAGAATTCGCAGACGACTGAATGAAATAAAAGTAAGACTAGAGCGAGAAGAGAGAGAGAAAGAGAAAAAAGCGAAATATAGTAATAAAAGTAATTAATGTGGAAAGTGATTCGGGAAAGGAAGAATTAGAGAAGCTGATAAACAATATTGGGACTTAGGTGAGAGTGGAGGTGGTAAAGATGATAGGGAGAAACACAGAAGAAAAACAGAAGTGCTTATAGCGAGAGTGGGAAGCGTGGAGTAGAAGAAGGAAATTATGGAAAGAAAAAGGGTACTTAGGGGCAAAAGTGAAAGAATTGAAGAGGACCTGACAATGAAAAAGGAAAGAGGAAGTGGATGATCGAACGGAAAGCATGGATAGAGAGAAGGGACGGGTGTAATGTCTGGATAGGGTAAGATAGTTGTGGGTGAATCGGGTTAAGTGGATCTGAGGCGATGAGAGAGGATAATTGAGAGCAGAGGGAACAATATATGAAAGAAAGGTAAATAAAGGTAATGAGAGTAGGAAAAACGAGACATGATTTTCACCAGAGAAGATAAACTGAGCACAGGAAGGAGTAGGGAGAAGAACAAAAAGAGAGGAGTGAGTGTAGCTTTCTGGAATGTGTCAGAGTTGAAAAACAAGAACGAGGGGTTCTGGGAGGCTATTGGAAAGTGGGACGTAGTAATGCTGAGTGAAACGTGGGTAGATGAAAAGGAGTGGAAGGGCTTGAAACCAAAGTTGCTGAAAGGGTATGTGTGGACAATGCCAGATTCAAGGAAAGAACATGAGAAGGGAAGGGGAATGGGAGGCATGGTATCAGGGGTTAAAAAGAAGATGATGAGAGATGAACGAGTTTCAGAAAAAGAAAAGAAGCGGGAGGGATTGATGGTGAGAAGAATAAAGATAGGAACAGAAAGGGTGACTATCGTTTGTGTGTACAGAAGGAGAGGGGAAGAGGAAGGTTTTAGAGTATCAAGGGAATGGATGGAAGAAAGGAATGAAGAGCTGGTCTTGACAAGAGGAGACTTGAACGCGTCGACCGGAGAGTTAGGGGGGAAATATATAATGAAGAGACTGACACTTTTCGAAGAAATTCCTAGCACAGGGAATGTAACGGGAGATCAAGAAGGGAAAGTGACGTTTATAGGTAGAGATAAGACAGTGGTAAATTACATTCTAGCAGAAAAAAGAATAAGGAAGGGAGTGAATAAAGTGTAAGTAGGTAATAAATTACGTTTAGAACACTTCCTGCTAATAGCAACATTGCAATGCTCAGGATGAAAGCGACGTAGCGAAAAAACGAAAAGAACTGACCAAAGGAAAGTGAAAATAGCTAGATAGGGGGAGGATTAATTGAGAGAATTGAGGGAAAGAATGGAGAATGAGGAGATTAGAGGATTAAAAGTGGAAGATGTAGACATGCGTCTTTAAAAGATAAAAAAACTAACAGAGAGGATAAAAGAAGAGTTATAGCCAGGGGAAGAGGAGGAGCGGATGGAGAGAGGATGGCGGGATCCAAAATGTAAGGAGAGTAAAAATACAATAAAAGAAAATGTAAAAAATTGGAGAAAAGTGGAGATAGGGAAACAGAAATATAATAGGACAAAGAAAGAACATGAAAGATTATTAAGTGATAAAGGCAGTTAGAAAAAAGTAGGTATATGGAAGAGGTGGAAAAGGCGATTAGGTAAGGGAGGGAATGATTGGTGTTTAATTGGGAACGAGGGGGGGGAGGGCATCAATGAGGAAATCGAGATGGATGAGTGGACTCTGTACTTTCAGCGATTGTTGGGAGGACTGGAAAATTATGTATTAGGTGAAATGAGGAAGGTGATAGAAGGGGAAGATTATAGTGATAACAGGATAAGTAGGGAGGAAGTAAATAGAGCGATAGCGAGACTTAAAAGAAACAAGGCAAGAGGAGAGGACGAAATTGAGAACGAGGCTTTGAGGTTTGAAGGGGAAGGGGTGAAGAAGGAAATGTGGGAGGTATGCAACAAGGTTTTGAGAGGAGAAGGATGGCCTAAGGAGTGGAGGACAGGGTTTGTGGTACTAATAATTAAAAAAAGAGAGGGCAAGAAGGTGTAGGAGTATAGGGGAATCACACGTATGTCGGTGGTATTATTTATTATCAAATAATATTATTAATAATTCATTATAGGTCATCATTTATTTTATTTTAACATCTTTTTCTTTACGTTCCATTTAAATTTTGACCTTCATTTATCCGAAGCATTTTTTGACAATATAAATATTTGATTGAAAGAAATCATGCATGTTTTTTAATTAAATTACATTTAAAAACATGCAAAGTTTGATTTATTTTTAACAACAAAATCCAATTTTTTCAATGTACTCTTTTAATCTGAAGGGGTGAAATTTTATTATTAAAATTTTTTAAAAATTGAGCCAGTTAAGACTAGTAGAAAATTAGTTATCCGATCGGGTGAAACATTCAGCCATTCGATCATGGAAAATTACTATTTGTCTAACAAAAATTGATAAATTCATTTTAAAAGCTTTACATATATATATATATATATATATATATAAATGTTATAG
>NC_046659.1:120298402-120301800 GCF_010883055.1 Belonocnema kinseyi | reverse complement strand
CCCTGTACCAAGGGTTTCTGCTGAATATGGTTACAAGAATGAATAGGCAGTCACGGACAATTGTCCACGGGTGGCCCCGGAAGAATTAACCCCCAAGCGGAGATGTGAGGTGTCTATAACGGTGACTCTGAGATACCGGGCGACCTTCTAGAGGACGTAGCCTTAACCTTGCACGCGGGGCTCTACAAGGATGGGCGAACCCATTTCCCCAACTTCTCGTGGGAACCACAATGGGAACGTCAAACATAGTTGTAGTATTTGCGATTCAAAACAACAGAACGCGCAGGTCTCCCGACAGAAGCTATGTAAACGAAATGCCTACTCTACCACAGCCAGAACAAGCTTGCCACAGAGAAAAAGAGGCAAAACTAAGACCAACCGCGGGACATTTTTTTAGAGAATCCGACCTCTGGGCTATCAATTGCTGTGTGTATAATGCAGTGAGAGATTTGGTTGATGCAAACCATAAAACAAAAACAACAGTTAATCATAAAAGCAAAAGAGGAATGCATGAACTCGCCATAAAGATACGCTGGGCAAGACAGTGTGCGTCCCGCATTCAGTGTGTGATTGACTACATCACATTTCGCAGAAATTTTACCGCCAAGGTTCGAAATTTCGCGCGTGAACTCCACACCCGTTATTACATACTCAACAAGTCAAAGCTGCTGGCTATCAGGCAGAATATTGATGAGAGAATACGGATACTATCTGACACTAAGAGAAGTCTAGAGCGGAGAGAGACGTGGATCAAAGAAATTCAACAGTTTCTCTCTGACCCATCTCAATTCTTCCGAGACCCTCCAGTTACTGTCGACCTCCTGCCCAAACAAGAGGAGGTCGAAGTATTCTGAAGAAAAGTCTACGATGTGCTGCATAGACTTGAGGAAGAGTCAGAGAACATAAATATCCTCAAGGAGCTGTGTGATGCGCTTATAATACCTGATGTAGAATGCTCGCTTATCACTACCAATGAGGTGAAAACAGTATTAAGAGGGATGAAGAACTATTCCGCGCCCGGACTAGATTGTATCAAGACCTTCTGGTGGAAGAACTTTCCTTCAACCGATCATCATTTGGTCCATATTTTCACCTCATATTTAAATTTGGAAGAGCCAATTCCGGAGTGGCTGGCGCAAGAGCGCACAATACTCCTGCCGAAAATAGGCAACTTAACTGACCCGAAAAATTACAGGCCAATCAGTTTTCTGAACACACTGTATAAGATATTCACAGCTATCCTGAATAATAGGGTTGTTCGGGCAATTTAACTTGTGTAGCACGAAGAGTATGAACAACGAGGCTCCAAGAAAGGCGTAGTAGGATGTCGGGAGAACCTGCTCATCGATATATGTGTCTGCAAAGATGCAGCATTCTCCCAGCGTGACGTATTAATGGCCTGGATTGATTACAGGAAATCTTTCGATTTGATCTCGCATAGACTTATCATGTGTCTTTTGGAAATCTTAAAGGTTCATCCGCAAATAGTTGGGTGCATAGAGAGATTGATGCCGCTTTGGAAAACCAGATTTACTATCTCAACTGGAAAAAATCGTGTGACAACTTAGAAGGTCACGTTTCAGAGAGGTGTCTTTCAGGGCGACACCATGAGCCCGCTCCTCTTTTGCCTTACATTATTGCCACTATCTCTAGCACTGCGCCATTCCGACGGTTACTTGTGCGGCAAACCTGCAGATCGAAAGTACAAGGTCACTCATGATACAAACGTCTCATCCGGCAGATTTGGTTTTCCTACCTGTTGGCGAGGAACAAAGTATCTTCAACGAATATGCTGGCCGTCCCGGTAGTACTCTATTCATTTGTAGAGGTTCCATGGAGGAAGAACGAGCTCAGCGCTCTTAATATCGAGACACGAAAGGTTATGCACATAAAAAAAAGCATGCATATTAAGTCTTCTGTTCCACGACTCTATATCTCATGCCTTCAAAGTGGTCACGGAATATTGAATCTTGAATATCTTCATAACAGGACTATTCTGGGTACAGCACATAGAGTCGCAAACCGTCGCAACATTTTAAACCAAGAGATTCCCGATGATAGCTGCAGGGCGTGCCATGCACACCCCGAGCGTTTGGTACACATACTATCTAGTTGTCCAACTCATGTGGGAAAAACCTACATCCAGAGGCTTCTAGGGAAATCATGTCAAATGTCGAGAATGAAGAGTGCCGCATATACTAGAACTTTATATTCGTGACCATTGTTTTTGTTGCCCACTCGAGGCCTGACATGGTTTTTGTTGACTTTGACAAACGAACCATGTTCGTTATCGAATTTTTGGTACTAGCTAATAAAAACATCATAGCTAAGGAGAATGAAAAGAAAGAGAGGTAAATAGAGCTTATAAGGTAGTTGAAAGTATTGCATCCAGAGTATTCTGTTGAACTAGTCGTCCTTATCATCGGCGCGCTTAGAGGTGCCAAGCTTTCACTAGTTAATAGCCTGAAAAGCATCCCTGCGTGTGTTCATTATGCTCGAACCCTTGCGGGCAAAATGCAGAAGGCGGTCGTCCTTGGGTCGTTGTATATTAATAATATTGATATTAAATAGCTCTTGATACAGAATATTTTGAATTTAAAGATCGTCATCTAATTATTATTATATAAACAGCTAATCTCTTATAGCATAATAGTAATAATATGATATAATTATTTACATCATTAATTATAAATTAGCTCATAATTACATTATTCTAAAAACTAGAGATAATAAATAAAATAATTGGATTTATTATAATAACATTTTATAGTTGAAAAACGCAGTTTAACCAATTATCAGTTAAAGAATTAATTTTAAAATATAATGATAAATTAAACATTTAAAAATTTTTGCAAATTAATAGTTGAACTACTTTGTTGAAAATTCATTTTTTTCTTTAAGATTTATAATTTTAGTTAAAAATTAATCTCTGGTTGAGATTAATGGTTTTCAAAAAAAAAACAATTCTTATTTGTTTGAAACTTTATCACTTTAGTGTGATATTTATCTCGTGGGTTTAAAAATGAATTATTTTGTTGAAAAATAATTATTTAATCTCATAATTCCACTATTCCATTTTTTGATAAAAAAATATGTTTTGAAGTATAATATTATTCTAGGCAAGTGGGGTAAAAATTCATTTATGCTGTTGAAAATTCGCCTAAATTTAAATTTTTTAAATAAACTGTTAAACTAAGTAATTATAATTTTTCCAGTTTTAAGTCAATTTCAGTGTTTAGAATTAAAAGAAAAACAGCTTACGTTGAAAATTTCAGAATACAGCCTTAATTAAATTTTTCCATTCTTAACTTTTTAATGCATATTATGTTAACCTTTTAATCAGAAAATATATTGAATAATATATTTAATCTTTGTTTTCCCACTTTCTGCTCATTAAA
>NC_046659.1:120296472-120298302 GCF_010883055.1 Belonocnema kinseyi | reverse complement strand
TCCATTCTTAACTTTTTAATGCATATTATGTTAACCTTTTAATCAGAAAATATATTGAATAATATATTTAATCTTTGTTTTCCCACTTTCTGCTCATTAAATGTGCAAAATTTTACTTTTAATAATTATAGTTTTAACAATTTTGATTCAGAGAAACAATGAAGTACTTTTTTCGTAAATAAAAGAAGATATAAAATAATTTTGATAGTCATGACCTTCTTATTGTTTTAACAGAGTTGTTAATTGTACACCATATCGTTATTTGATCAAAATGTTATACTCCTATTTTTTTCAATAACTTTTTTAAAATAAAATTAATGTAAATAGCATACCAAAGGTAATATATCGAATTTTTGACAATATACATGAAACTTGATTGTTCTCTTAACGAAATAATATTATAATAATACAGATTAAAATGTTAAAATTTAGGAAATTTTAATTAGACTAAAATCCTACTTAAAATCATATTTAACGTCCAATATTCAAATTGATCCAAAATCCTGTTAAAAAAAACTTAACCACCAAATTTGGACCACAATAAACAAAAAAAAACGTTCTTTGCGGTCCGAATTTGGTCGTTGGATTCTTGGTTTTTTTTAAACAGGAGTTTGCATCGATTACAATATTAACCAAAAATATTATGAATTTCAGTTCCTTCAATCTGATGATAATTTTTTTTTTCAATTTCCATGCATATCCCCCTCAAAATTGTTCGATTTTATAAAAAAATAAGGAAGTTTCTTTGTGAACCGAAAAAATGTGCCTAATAGTACAAAAATTTCTGTACAAATAGACCCCTTTCCAGCTTTATTTTTACTGAAAAAATTTGCCTTTTTTTTACAAAAATTTGTGTAGCCGCGTCTACAGCCAAAAAATAATTAAATTTTTTTAGAATAATGCTAAAAAATTTTATTTTCCTCAAATTTTTCACGCATAGTTAATTTTAAGATTATGGTAAGGCAACAATTAATTTAAGTTGAAATAAATAATTTTTCGACATTTTAGTATAATTTTTAATAATATTCTCCTTGAATAATTTTCGAAAGTTGCGGTTTTCTCACTTTGAGTGAGGTAATAATTAATGTAATTTAACAAGCACAATTGTCAAAGAAAATTAATATTGTTTATAACTATCTTCAACTATGATAATGCTCGATGGTTGCTGTTTTTCCTGGATTTATTAACTTTCTTTCCATTTTTTACTGAATAAGATAACAGTTAATGCAAGTTAACAAAATAATTATTTTTAAAAATTTTAATGGTTTATAAATATCTTCAATCAGAGTGGTGCTCGAAAGTTTCAGCATTTTCCCCAATTTTCAGATTTTATTTAAATTTTCAGATAGAAAAAATTAATAAATAATAATTATTTTTTCTGGAACGCACTCAGTAACTGCTTTACAATTTTTTGCATTTCCAATATAATCTGTAAAGAAATTTTGAAATATATTTCAAATATATGTTGAAATATATGGTGGAAAAGGTGCGACTATCTATCATTATTTGAAGAGAATATATTTGTTTACTCAATGAAAATTGTTTTAAGAATTATTTTAATTAACTTTCTACCATTTTTAGAAAATATTATTATAAATAATAAAAAATTCTTTTAAAAATTATATAGATTATATTTATTTCATTATTGTCTCAGTCCAGGTGAAAATAAAAAAAAATTCTCATAAAAATTCGAAAAAACCTCGACTTTCTTACCTTCTTCTAAGAGAAAATTGCTACAAGCAATAATACATTCTTTTTAAAAATTAATGTAAACAACTGATTATTAGTCGAAAAAAGTATTTTTTTGAGTAAAAATGGTTTTTATTTAAA
>NC_046659.1:120294787-120296372 GCF_010883055.1 Belonocnema kinseyi | reverse complement strand
ATTGCTACAAGCAATAATACATTCTTTTTAAAAATTAATGTAAACAACTGATTATTAGTCGAAAAAAGTATTTTTTTGAGTAAAAATGGTTTTTATTTAAAATAACGCACAAAATAATAATTAGAGCCAGAAACTCGAAAAACCAAATATTTCACTAATGCGTTTTTTTGGGACCCGATAAAATAGACTTATAAAGCTGATTTCAAAATGTAATTATTCATTTAGATTACAAAGCCAATTGTGAAAAGAACTATTGAGTTACAACTTGATTCAGGTAATATTGTAGATTCTGAATGAAATGTTCAATTTTTTTCTTCAAAAAATTAATTGTTTTGTGGATTCCAATAAATTTGGGAAGGATATGCATTAAAATTCGAGAAAAAAATTCGAATGAATGTAATGAAAAAGTGTGAACCTAAATAGTTTTACTAATTTTTACTTGAATATTCGACTTTAAATCAGGAACTGTTACATTCTTTCTAATTCTGAATTAGTGAAATTTTGCTGATTACTAGTAAAAATAAACTATTTTAATTACAAAAGAAGATTAGTAGAAATTCAAATAAGTAAAAACAAATAATAATCAAAATTTTAATAGTGATAATTAATAATAAATAATAATTAGTAATAATTAGTAATAGTAAACAATAATTAATTAAAGGAATTTTATATTTATGTGACATTCTGTATAAAACAATAACACTTCTCCCAAAAAAAAAAATTGTCTGATTCTTCTTAAACTTTGAAAAAATATAGTCCTATAGCTTATGAAAAAAAATTTACTATTGGGATTAGTATATATCCACGCAGAGAAAAATTTGTTCTGTTTTTTTCGGGTACCATTGATTCCAGCAATTTCAGAATTAGAAATATTTTAATATTAAAAAACCGAATTTTGCGATTTTTTTTTATTTTTTCAATATTTTATTTACACGCCCATTAATTAAAATGATTAGAAATAAATAAATATTTGATCGGCTACCGTTTCCGGTACCGATCGCGATTGTTGGTGATTTTTGTGGTGCTAACTTTTTGTCTATGGTGAAGGGGAAGAGAGAGTTTGAGAGGAGAAAAGGCGGTGAACAGAGTGTTGAAGGGCCAAGGAATAAGTGAGAGTGAAGGGGTTGCTAGAAAGACGGTGAGTTTGATATACTTGTCAAAAGTAGAAAAGAAGGATTTTCAGGTTAGGAACGATTGTGGAAAGTGGTCTTTTCACGCAGGTTGCGCGACAGTGGAGTGTGAGGGTTGGATAAATAAGACGAGACAGTTGTTTAATAGTTTAGGAGTGTTGAGTTATAGTAAAAATGAGATTTTGAGTAACTTTTAGAGTGGTGGCTTTACGTTTACATTAAACGAGTGGCGTAGGGGATTGAAAGCGAGGGAAAAGAAAACGTGACGTAGGAAGGAGTGCCTGGCAGATATGTTGGTGACACGAAGTCCAGAAATAACAGAGAGAGGGCAGCAGGAGACGGATACAGAGGCGGATACAGAGACGAATACAGAGTTCGTCTGAGGCGAACGTGAACGTAGAAGGTAGGAGTCACAGTAAAGTCTGTAGTGATGAGGCCGAGGTATCTAAGAAGCT
>NC_046659.1:120290455-120294687 GCF_010883055.1 Belonocnema kinseyi | reverse complement strand
TGAAATTTCAGAGAGCTTTAAATGGTTTCAAGGGATTTTATAATATTTTAAAGGATTCTTAATATTTCAGCGTATGTATTTCAAACAATGCATTATAATAATTACAATAATGTATTTTAAAATATTTGAACAATTTTTAAAGGTTTTTAAATAATTGAAAGAGATTTAAAAAGATTGTATATGATCTGAATTATCTTAGGATATTTTTAATAGTTTTCAGTAATTTGGAGTGTTATTAAAGGAATTACAATATTTTAATTTTTTTCTGAAAATTTAAAAAAAATTTTAGAGGCTTTAACCACTTTTAATGAACTTCTGAAGATTTTGAAGTACCGATAAAAAAAATTAGCGGTACCGACAATTTTTTTTACTGATTAAAAAAACCTATTTCCAGCTTGAATAGTGGCATTTCCAGTTCAAATTAGACAGAGTCAGATTTTTTCTTGTTAATCCATGAAATTATTTGACCAGATAAAAATTAGAAAACTTCAAACCATACAAAAAATATTGTTCGAAAATTAAAAATATTTGCAAGCATTAAATATGTTTAATTAACTTGAAAAGAATATTTTTTTAATATTTCAGAAGATTTCCAAAATAGTCGAAAACATTTTTTAAAGATTTTAAAGCCAATTTCTTAATTTTGCAGAATTTAAACAAAAATTACGAAAACTTTGCATGATTACAAAAGGTATATTGCATGTTAAGGAGTTTTAAAAAGATTGATAAACAATTTAGAAATTTTAAAATATTATAAAGAATGTAAAAAAGTCGAGGTTTTTAAGTATTTGGAAAAAAAAATATTAAAAAAATTTTGAAAAGTTTCAAAAGAATAAAAAAAATCATCAAGGTTCCTGATAAAACTATCCATGATTTTTATCATTTACAAAATAATTTTTATTACAAAATTAGACAATATTTTACCCATTTCGAATAGTTATCAAAAATAAATCTTTTGATTTAAGAAGAACTTTGCAGAATAAAAAATCAAGAAGGTTTATAAGTTTAGAAAAAATGTACAATGTTAAATTTGAGAAGATGTCAAACACCGAACATGTATCAAACAGAATGCAAGTTTTTGGAGATTGCGAAAAAAAGGTTTTTAATAACTTTGAAAAATTTTAGGAAAATCAGAAAAACAATTATTTTTATTTCTGGAAAAATCTTCCATGAGTTTCATTTTGAAGAATGAATTCAAGTAAGTGAAATAGATAATTTTTGAAAAGACATAAGTCATCCAGGTGGCCTTTCTCAGATATTTCTCACAAGTCATTGTCAAGCAAAAACAAATATAAACAACATTGTTTAAAATTCATGTCAAAATCCGTATAATCGTTTAAGTTCGAGGAAAACCCGTTTGTGCACAGAAAAAATATAATAAATTACTTTAAATATGTTTTAAAAAATGTACATATAAACATAATTTATTCACGTCTTTGATAAAAAATATTTCAGAAAATGCAACAAGAAATTTAATTATTTAATTTTAGACAAAGGTAAGTGAAAAAAACATGTTTTAAACATCATTATAATTTACTGATATATAATATAATTAAATAAACATAAAAAAATAAAGGAAAAGGAGCTTCTATTAAAATGATTTATATAATTATGTTTCAATGTAATTATATGACGAAAAAAAGTATTCTTAGAATAATTAAGATATCGCGTTCATTAAAAATATATATATATTATATAAAAACTGAGCTTAAGCAAAGTTGTAATTTTCAAACCTAATTCAAGAAAAATTTAAACAATTTACATACATTGAACCATCATCTAAATAACTATATAATTTAGTGTTCGAAACTAATTTTCCTTAAAGAAAATCGAACTAAAAAAAAGAAGATTTCAGGTTTTAAGAACGAATATTAAATATTAATGAAGTTTCTAAGAAGAAACTATTAGAAATACAAAGGTTATATGAAACATTTATTTAATTGTAGTAGATTACAATTTTAAGTGTTGAACTTTAATTTTAAGTGCTAAAATTCAAATTTCAAGTAACGCAATTAAAAAAAAAACTAACGTTCAATTTGTACAATTTTTAGTTGTTAGGTAATTAAATTAGATCCTTCATAGTTGAGCAATTTCAAATTAAAACTTTTAAAAAGTTTTCGTAATTATCTATCATTCTCCAATTAATTGCCATGAATTACCAAAATTTTGTGCAAATTTGTATAATTTTGTATAAATTTAAATAAAAGCAGTGTTCTAATTAGTACAAATTTATTAATTTGTTAAACAAATTTTCTTGTTCATACTCGTAAAAAAATTATGTTTGTTCCTACTGTGCGTCCATTAATTACCGAATATTTCCAGAAAATTTTAAAATGTATAAATTTTTTTGAAACTTACAAAATTAACCCGAAAAATTCTTTAATTCAAGCCAAGAAGGGGTTTGTTAATGCGTAAGGTTGTTAAATGCGTAAGGTACGCAGCTGATTATCTGTTCTTAATTCTAATGAACTTGTCAAATTTCAATTACACCTTTTATTTAAACACTCTAAACTGACACAGTCCTGATATGGTTGATAGTGACAAACAATTCTACATACAAATAATTGGTCAAGTCTTATCAGTCTACTTTAATCAGCAATAATCGTCTTCCTTTTTCTCATTTTTCCAAACTACCATTCCTTTTTGCGCGGGACGTGGCGGCTGATTCGGTGGTAGCGGTACGGTTGTCACTTTTCGTTTATATTTAGTTTTTCTTTTGAAAAAGCATCAGAATTTAAACTCAGTGCAGTAGAAAATCAACCGTGTTTCAAGTTTAGCTCAAAAGAATACAAAAAGGTATTATCTCATTTATTTGAAAAACTACAAACCCTTTTTCAGGCTTTTAAACCATCTTCCAGGCTTTTAACAATTTTAATGATTGTGTGCAATTCGGTGAACCCTAATCGTCGGCTCTTCATTGGTAGTTATTTTGACAGGAGACACCATAAAAAATTCTTTATGTTCCCTTAGAATACGTGCCAAAGTACCTGGTTCGCGTTCCGATGAACCCAGATCGTAAAATCTTTATTGATAGTTATTTTGCAAGTTGGTACAATTCAAATTTTTTTAAAGTTCTCGTAGAATTTGTGCTAAAGTACCTGTTGCACAACTCGGCGAAATCGGAACGACGACTCACCACTGTTCGTTATTCTGGCTTTTGGTGAATATAAATTTAAAAAGTTCTTGTAGAATACATGGCAAAGTACCTGGCTCGCGATCCGATGATCCCAGGTCGTCAGTTCTGTATTAGTAGTTATTTTGAATGAAGTTTGCGGATCGTCGATTTTACCACTGTTCTTTATTTTAGATATTGTGAAAATATAAATTAAAAAAAATTCTGGTAGAATACGTGACAGAGTGCCCGGTTCGCGATCCAGTGAACCCAGATAGTCGGTTCTGTAGTCATTTTGGCAGTTGGAACAATTTTAATTTCAAAAAAAGTTCTTGTAAAATATGTGCTAAAGTATCTAGTGCGTGATCCGGTGAACCCAGATCATCAACTCTTTAGTGGTAGTTATTTTGGTAGTAGGCGCTATTAAAATTTCTTTATGTTTATGTAAAATAGATACTAAACTGCTTGGTAGGGGATTCGGTGCAACCGGATTGCGAACTCACCACTGCTTGTTATTGTGGCTATTGGTACAATATAAATTTTTAAAAAAGTCTTGTAGAATATGTGCCAGAGTACCCGGTTCGCGATCCAGTGAACCCAGCTAGTCGATTCTGTAGTTATTTTGGCAGTTGGAACAATTAAAATTTGTAAAAAGTTATTGTAGAACACGTGCGAAGATACCTGGTACGCGATTCGTTAAACCCTTTTTGTCGATTCACCACTATTTGTTATTTTAGCTATTGGTAAAATATAAATTTAAAGAAAAGTTCTTGTAGAATACGTGTCGACGAACCTGGTTCGCGATTAATTGAATCCAGATTATCAGTTCTCTATTAGTAGTTATTTTGGTAATAGGCACAATTTAAATGTTTCAACAGTTCTCGTATAATACGTGCTAAAGTATCTGGTGCATGATTCGATGAACCCGAAACGTCGATTCATCACTGTTTGTTATTTTGGAAATTGGTAAAATATAAATGAAAAATAAGTTCTTGTACAATACGTGCCAAAGTACCTAGTTCGCTATCCGGCAAACAATAGTCAACTCTGCATTTGTAATTATTTTGGCAGGAGGCACTATTTAAATTTTTATTAGTTTCTCGTTGAATACGTGCTAAAG
>NC_046659.1:120277058-120290355 GCF_010883055.1 Belonocnema kinseyi | reverse complement strand
TCCACCACCAAGTAAGTGTGTGGAGGGTGTGTAAAGGAATAGAGAAGGTGTAAGAAAAATGTAAACCCTTAGGGGACACATTAGAAGCTTCCATTCCAGTACGCACAATTTTAACTTTAAAAAAGATCTCGTAGATGACGTCTTGATCGATCTGGTGAACAATTTGGATCATCCGGGTAGTTAACTTACTATTTAAAGATGTTTCAGCTGTTGGCAAAACTAAGATTTTAATTTTCTAACCGGGTAAATTTTTTCTAACACTTTCATGTTGTTAAGAATATTCCTTTATGTTTAACGCGTCCTCAGTATGGGAGAAGGTCAAGAGCAAGGCTTGCGTCACGCTACTATTCAGCCGTTACCCATGCTTTAGTCCGATATTTCCAAGAATAATGCCATGCTTCAGCCATGCAAACTATTTTGTACTATTATATTTATTCTGTGACAGCTCGAGCTGTACCACTTGGCATTTTATAAAACACGGAATGTTTTACTCGTTTCTTGTCAAAGCGCTACCGTCTGATCTTTAGAGCCTTTTCTGCTGAGGAACAGAGAGAACTCCTTGTTTCTGATGAATGCACATTTGAGGTCAGACATTTCACTTGCATTGTAATGAATGATATTTTGCCTGACAAACACAATTATCACTACGATTTATAAAACAGGTCAACTTTCTAAGGTAGTTATTGATTTCTTATTTAAAAAAAAGATGATTTGCAAAGGAGCGTGTCTTTTTAAGTCTGATGAGCAGGTGACTGACGTTTTTTCGCCTGAATCTTAGGCTTCTTTTCTAGACTTTTAAAAGCCTTAGTGCAAAAATCGGATGTCGGAAACTTCCGCCAACAGCCCCTCGAACATAAAATGCACGAAAACTTAAAAAAAAAGTAGGAGAGGAATTCTTGTCGAAGCAGCTGCCATTTGATTTCCTCAGATCATACTGCAGACTTAATTTTGACTTATCCAAATTAAAAAAAAAAACGCTGCAGAATTTTCCAGACTTCATCCCGCACTGTTTATTAGTTGTTTGGATTGTGACTATTTGTCAATACAAGAAATCTCAAGCGACGTGGCCAATCATTTCTGAATGGTCAACTATTGCACAGACCTTTCCCAATTAGCAAAAATCTATGGAATATTAATGAAAATATTTGTGATTTTTTAAGAATAGACCTCACAATTTATATATTTGTAAAGTCTTGAAACTGTTTTCCCTCAAATAGGAAATATAAGTGTGGAATAATTTCTCATAGAAATGAATAAAGCATGAATAGATTCGGTCAATACATAAGACTTCCAGTCATGGGATTTTTTAATATTTCTTGCATAAGGAACAAAATTATTGGGAATTTTGTCATGCACAATTTTGTGTTATGAAAGAAAATTGTTATTTTAATTATCACTTCATTAAGGTATCTGAAACGAACAATTAGTTTCCCTTTGATTATTTGTACATTTATGATTAGATTTTGATTTTATGATTATTATTAGTTATTAATTCTTATTAATTATATTGGTTAAAATCTTAATTATTTTTATATTATTATTTGTATTATTATATTTTGCAATTATTATTTTTTTTTGTAATCCCAACATTTTTTTATTGGCACAATTTATTGGTTTATTTTTCCTTGTTGGTATGCACATGGCTCCTCCTTTCACTAATTTGTTTTAAAATTTATATTAAAATTAAAAGGCACTTCATTTAATAGTCATAAAATTAAAAACATATGGAATATGAAATAAAGGAACTATAATCTGCGAAAAATCAAACCGCAGAAAAAGCTATGTTAATCAGTATAAAAATATCCCTGACAACCCTAATTTTTTCCTAATGGCGTATTTAGCAAAAAGTGTAAAGCCCGATTAAGTCAAATGTGTCACATAATTTCTGGGTTATTAATAAAAATTAGTAACTCAAAATGCGTTACTCAATTTATGGGTCCAATTTAAATTAGTTTCATGTAAGATTATAACTTATTAATTATAATAAATATTATCGCGATAATTTATAAAAAAAACTTTCTTCATTAATTCCATTTTTACGCAGCAATGATTAATATGCATAATAAAAGAGACATTTTTTAACTTTTTCAAAGTTGAATGCGTATTTACATTGAATATATATGACCAAAACCAATTTTTTTAATATAGTAAAAATCTGAATATAATATATTTAAATATATATTATTGATTTAATATCGTATTATATACTACTTACGACCGGAATTGAGAAATATTGTCAAAGTGGAAAGCAGAATACAAATTAAAGCTTTCATTCTTCTCGAGAGAGAAAAGTGATTTTTCAAAGTTTGCTGCTCCTATAACTAATAAGGTGTTCAATATTTCGTAATTGTTTATATATTAGCCATCTTATCTTATTTAATATTTCAGTCATAGAACCAGGAATTCTTTAAAAATCATTTCTCCATCTCTAGAAAAATGACAATTTTTATTATTATTCTCATACCGATATCTCCTATTTGACAATAATAAGTATGTACTTTTGTTACTGGGATAGAGTGGAGACGATGAAGTGTCGCGCAAACCATACATTTATTGATATATAATAAGCAAACATCATTTACTTTAATTAAACATTTTAGCGTCGGGATGGAACCAGTTCTACACGTGCCAATTAAAAACAAATATTTTTAACTTGATTCTAATTTTTCAGGCTAATCCTGATTTATCATAAAATTCGGGAAAGTAACTCAACACGAAGATACAAGAAGTGGAAGTTAGGTTTGGTTCGAAACTGCCTACCTCTGACGATCTAAAATTGGTATTTTTGTAGAATTGTGGCTCTAGGCTGCTAATATAATTTTTTACCTTCATGAAATCCTGATAAACATGAACAAGCCAATTTATTTACATATAGCAGTGATTATTATAGTTTATCATAGTATTATTTAAAATAATTGGCTTTGTTTTTAATTTTTCTTATTTGCAGAGTAAGGATTTGAATGGTAAGCATTTCAGAAAATTTTTAATTAATATAAATAAAGTTTCCTAAATTGAAAAATATCAAATATAGCGTTGTGAAAAATTCTTCTAATATGTATATTTTTGTTTGGATATCACATTTTTAACGTAACTCAAATAATGTTTAGAATGAACTGCCTAAATTTTGCGCATTTTTTTGTACCAGAAATATTTAAAAATTGAGGCAGGGATTTGTAAAAGTGAATGGATAAATGAAATAATGTTGTCAACCTTTTATCTTTGATAATGATAATAAATATATTCCGTCAAATATACAAATGTTTTAAAACTCGAGATGAATGCAATAATTCATTAAAATTGTCATTTATGATTTTATTTGATTAAATTATATAATGCTACAAAATTTCTAAAACGCAAACATTTACCTACTTCCTGGCACTTTCCTAGGACGTAGCATATTTTTTCTGTATCACTAAAAGAATTCAATATTTATCTTCGTTGTTTTTTTTAAATTCATTTATTTTTCACTAGTCATTTCAAGAACATATAATAATACATAATTAATGAATTATTGATAATAAGACTAAAATAATAACTTTTTTTAAACTGAAAAGTTTAATATTTTGAACATAATCTACATATAGAAAGTCCAAAATAATTAATTACATTTTTCATTGAAATATTACTGTAAATTTTCATAATAATGAAAATTCATAATAATAATTATCATTATTGTTATTATATAAAATAAAAAAAAATAATTTCACTCTAAATTCACAATTGATGAAGAAAATCAACACTTCTTTTTAAAATGAAGTAAGTTAGTAGTTCACTGTTGTATTTATTCGAAATGGCTGAAATGTGACGAAATTCAAAATGGACGTTGAAATTTTCTTTTATGAAAAACTAGTCTTTGTGGTTGAGAATGTAAGTTTTTTGTAAAAAATTTAACTAGTTGGTCAAGTTTGTCTTTTTTATTAGAAAATTAATCTTGTTGATCAAAATTTCATCTTTGTGGTTCAAAATTAAATTACTTGATTTAATTTTAAATTCTCTACTTGAAAATATAATCAAATTTTCTTTTAAATTAATCATTTTGGTCAAATTCCATCTTGTTTGATGGCAAATTCAACTTCTTTGTTGAAAGTTGAACCACTTTGTTAAAAATCCATTTTTTTAAATTCATCGTTTTATTGAAAAAATTCTCACTTTCTTTAAATTTAACTTTTCTTGAAAGTTAGTCTTTTATTTTCTTGGAGGTTTATTTGAACTATTTCAACTAACTATTAAACAAAATTCAACTGCTTGGTTGGAATTTGAATTACTTTGAAAGAGATTCTTCTTTTCTGATATAGAACTGAACAATTTGGTAAAAAATTCATCACTTTTTTTTTAAATTTGACTTTTCGATAGAAAATTATCCCTTTAACGAAAAATTGAACTGTTTTCTTTAGACTTATTTTGTTACTTCGAAAGATATCTCCTAATCGAAAAATCTACCTATCGTTTTTATTGTTGAATATTATCCGCAGAAAGTTATCTATCTTTATTAAAAAAGAACTTTCTAAAAAATTGTCTGATTAGCTTTACTTTCGGAAAAATAGTCTCTGATTCACAAAACTTTTTTGTTATCCTCTTTTGCCATACTTATAACCTTTTTAAACTAGTACAATGCGATTCTTAATAAATGTGTTTATTGCATCAAACAAGTAGTTCGTATCCACTAGTGAATTAGATAACATCTCCACCAATAGAATGATTAATTTCCTATCAATTTTTGATGTCTTATTTTTGGTTAATCGTATCTGTAAAATATCTTTAGTAATGAGTTAAATTGTACTAATTTTAATTCAGTTCAAATAAGCACAATGATATGTTCTTAAATTGAGTCATTCTATATCACATTTATAATTTCACAGTCTGAGTTTATTATTTCAATAGAGTTAAGAATGTAACACTATCACGTTACCTTTTAAACCTTACAATTGTTCACGTTTTTCATTCTAATAACCTTTTTTAATTATTATATTGAAAATATGAAACAATTAAAATAATCTAATGAGATATTTTAATCTTAATATTAATGTTTGAATTGGAACGCCAGAAATTTAACGAGAGTAAAGATCCTGGATAATAAAAACTTACTGATTTTTCTCAAGAAATATTACAAGATAATAATTCAGAAAGTTTCAAGGATTTAGAAGAGATTTTATGTAAGTTACCGTGATTCAAAAGCATGTCATGCAAGTTATTAAATAGTTATTTAGAAAGATTTAAATGAATTTTAAGAGATATTCAGAGATTTGAATTTTTTAAAAGATTTTAGGGATTTTCCAGAGATTTTAAATAGTTTTAGTTAAATTGAAATACTTTTAATGCTTTATCGATTTATTTTAGGAATGGAAGCTTCTGATGTGTCCCCTAAGTATTTACATTTTTCTTGCACATGTATTAATCTATTTTACAAATCGTAGAGTCTCACGCGATATATAAGATTAGAAGCCCTACTTCTTTTATGATGCCTGCTTTTTATTATTCCAATGTCATACACTTGAACTGGTCTTTCGAATAATGCCTGATAATTAAAATTTTTTAAAATCTTAACGGCGGTATCTTATACAAGTTAATTTATACTAATTGTTAAAGTTCTTAGTTTGTTGTTTCTTAATTAAAAGAAATTTTAATTTGATGATTTTTTAATCAAAATACGAATATTCTAATTTAAAATCTACAAAGCTAAGAGAAGAAAAATTTAAAGAGCAAGTAAAATAAGTATCCGATTTTTGCAAAACGGTCCTAGAATATTGAGATAAAACTTTTATTGATTTTTATATTCAGCTTTTTGTAACGATTATCGCTGTATTGCTTCTGTTCCTTTTCTGTCAGAAAGATAAGCTACAAAATAAAATTTAAACTTATTTAGATACTGAAGTTAATTCTTACTTAAGTCAAATCGGTTTTGAAAATTTAGACGAATAGTCGCTATTTTCTATCGCAAATTAATGATATAAACAACTAAACAAAATTTTAAAAACGGAAACAGAACTCTGTTGAAAAGTGGGGCATAAAGACGATGAATGTGTATAATTAATTGGAAGTTCATTGTTCCACAGTTATTTTAAGATTATAAAAATTTCTTATTTTTCTTAACTTTTCCAAAAACAAGCAGATGGCAGAGATTGTAAATTGGAGACAGAGAGGCTAATTCTAATTTATAGGTTAACAATATGACTCCTCTACTTTTTTAAGTAGAGTTGATAATGCTACACGATTCTGTTATTTGATCAAACTGTTTTATTTTTCACATTTTACGTTTTTGTACAAACTTTCCAATTATTAAATTTAGTTCGAAGTAAATTTATTTATTTATTCCAATTCAGAGAGCAAATGGGCTAAAAAATAAAATATACTTCATTGAGCACGCAAAAGCTTATGCTTATGACATCATCTTGTACGGCGACTCATTATTTATTTACAGCCTTACAAAAAATATTTTTCAGAAATTCACTATCTCCTGAAAGCTACAATTTTTACATTATTAAAGCATTTCCTGCCTCAAAGATAAGGAGTTTTTTAAGAATATTTAGCTCAATAACTAATGTTCTTTTTCTTTCAAGTTCTGTGTAAGAATAAAGTAATTAGAATAAAATTGAGAAGAGAAATTTCATATCGAAATATATAATAAATTTTCAAAAAAAAATGTTTTTTTCCTGATAAAAATACGAATTTTGAACTCAAAAAGTATACATTTCTAACCAAAAATTAAAAAGTGAAATTTTCATATAAAAAATTTATTTTTTATAAAAAAAGTTATATATAAAATCAGAGGAAAATCCTAATAAAAACTGAATTTTTATCAACCTAGATCAAATTTTAACAATGCAGCGGAATTTTTCACTGTAAAGATGGATGAATTTTAAACTCAGGAGATAAATTTTTAACGAAATATAATATTTTTCCAGCTATGATACTTATCTTGTATTAAAATACGAATTTTTAACAAAAAACATGAATTTCAAGAAAATTATTAAACTTTAAAGCCAACTTATTGTTTGATTGTAGCAAAAAGGAATTAAATGATAAATAAAATCATTATTTAAAGAGAATATGCTATATAGAATCACTTTTGAATTATAGTGAGACAGTAGTCAATTTATGTTAAAATAAGTCATGTTTAAAAAATTGAATAATATTATCTCTGAATAATTTTAGAAACATTAGTTATACTTGAATTTTCCGACAATTTATCAATTCAACAAAGAAATTTTTTTAAGTAACAATTTTTGTTTAAAACTACCTTTTCCTATAATTATGCTAGATGGCCGCTATTTATTCTGAATTTTTAAACTATTTTACTATTTTTTACTTTATGAGATGATAATTAATTTAATTTAACTTTCCTTTGCTTAGCTTTCCTTTGAATTTTCAAATTTGAAAAAAATGTTAAATATAAATATTATTCAAACCAAACGACACTGGGCATAACTGCTTCCAAGAAAATTTACATTAAAAATATTATTCGTATAGCAAATTTAGAGAATATTCTAAATATTTGTTTTATTTAATGAAAATATGTTCATGGAAAATAAGTGTTGTTTACAAATTCTTTTTGCTATTGGTTTTTATTAATTGTTTAAGACAGGAGACTAAAAAAAACTTTCTACTAATAACTAAAGAGAATATTATTGAAAACTAATATAAGTTGTTCACAAAATCAGTTTTCTTACCGTAAATGTAATAATACCTCATTCTAATTAAAAAGTAAACAAAAGTAGAAAGCTGAAAAATTCGAAAACACCCCGACTTTGTAAATCTATTCCAAGCGAAAATTGGTAAAACAATAATAAATTATAAAAAAATGATTGTAAACAGCTAATTATTAACACAAAGTAGCACGTTTCGTATTAAAAATAATCTGTATTTTAAAATCCGAAAAAACATTAATTAGCGCCAGACACTCGTATAACTAAATTTTTCACGTATGGTGTTTTCTTTGGGAGACTATAGTACCCACTGCTAAACATGTTTGGAATTCTACAACACATCTAACAGAAATTTACAATACAAACGCAAGATAAAATTGCAACCATGGTGCTGGAATTCACGAAATTCACGGAATTCATGGAATTAATCGAATTCGCGGAATTCAAGAAAGTCATTTATAGAATTTACGGAATTCAAAGTATACACTTAATGTACAAAGCTCACGCAATTCACAGAATACGCTTCATTTACGAAATTCACGAAATTCATGGAATTCAATGAATTCACGAGATTGATTGCAATCACGGAATTTACGAAATAATAATGTAGTCACGAAATTGATCCATTTTACAGAATTCCAGAATTTCGTGTATTCCATGAACTCCGTGAATTTATTGATTTTCGTAAATTATTTTGATTCCGTGAATTTCTTCAATTCATCAATTGCGTGACTTCCGTGAATCCAATGAATTGCGTGAATTTCGTAAATTGGGCGAATTCGTAAATTCCCTGACTTTCTTAAATCACGTCAATTTCATGAATTCTGCGAATTTCTTTAAATCTTTGAATTCTTTATATTCTCTGAATTCTGTAAACTTTAAATATTTCGGGAATTCTATGAATACTATGAATCTCGTGAGATCCTTGCATTTAGTGCATAACCTGAACTTCATTAGTTCCATGAATTCTATGAATTCCGTGAATACCATAAATCCTGTAAATCTCATAAATTCCATTAAATACGTGAATTCCGGGCGTTATATGAATTCAGTGAATTCCTTAAATTTGGTAAATTCTGAGAATTCCACGAATTTCTTTAATTCCGTTAATATGAGCGTTATGAACTATACATTAACTAGACTTGTATTATAAAATTCCAATACATGTATAAAACCAATTTAAAAAATATAGCGAGTTTCAACTTGATTAATCTAACATTGACAATTCTGAATAAAATGAACAAAAACCTTTTTTATCTTTTCTAATAGGAAATATTTGTTAAGTTTCATGTGGCTTGCGGAGCTTCTAAATAAAGTTTTCTTAACGTTCTTTTTATTCTAAAAAATTTTGGGGCAATATAGAAAAAACTTCGATAAAACACATTATCATGCATTTTTTTATCAACATAACGTGAACTCAAATTAATTTCAATCTGCGGATTTTTGTCAGAAAAACATAAAAAACGAAAAAATTCCTCTGATTCTTGTTTGAATTTCCCACTTTGTTTAAGAAAATGTTAAATTTTCTCTTAATCCAAATCAGAGCAATTTTATTAAGGCAGTGGATGCTCTGCTGGTACCGGCAACAAACTTCTTCGCCGGTACCGACAGTAAAGTTTTCTGCCGGTACATTATTACATAACGTTATAGTATATTAATTCATGTGCCTTTCCGCCTCCACGAGACTTTGGAAAGAGGGAGAGGTTTGATCAGCCCCAACTGGACCTTGGACCGGGGGAGGCGTATGACCAAAATTACTTCTATGACGGGTCAAATTGGGACCATTCCGCCCCCACGCGGTGTTAAAACGGGAAAGGGGGTTAACCAACATTATTAATTCTGTCTGGTCAAAGGGGGGACTTCCTGCCCCCACGATACGTTGATAAGGGGAAGGGATTTGACTGACATTATTTCTGTGACCGGCCAAGGGCTGCCTTCCTGTCCCAACGAGACGTTGAAGATGGGTAGGTGTTTGACCAAAAAGATTTATGTGACCAATAAAAGAGGTGCATTCCCGCTCCCGAGAGACCTTGGTAAGGGGGAGGGGTTTGACCTGAATTATTTGTGTGCCAGGTCAAAGTGGTCCCTTCCAGACACCATGAGACATTGGAAAGGGAAAGAAATTCGACCAACAATATTATTGTAATCAGTAAAAGGCATGCATTTCCGCTCCCATGAGACCTTGGAAAGGGCACATTGTTTGACCAGCATTGTTTCTGTGACAGATCAAAC
Organism: Belonocnema kinseyi; assembly: GCF_010883055.1. Lineage (NCBI taxonomy): Eukaryota > Metazoa > Arthropoda > Insecta > Hymenoptera > Cynipidae > Belonocnema > Belonocnema kinseyi. Next base: position 120,280,480 of record NC_046659.1, on the reverse strand, counting down.
TGATGCCTTCCCGCCCCCACGAGAATTAAAAAAGGGGAAGAGATTTCACCAATATTATTTATGTGACCGCTCAAAGGGGTGCCTTCCTGCCCCTGTGAGACGTTGAAACAGGGAAGGAATTTCACTAACATTATTTTTGTGACCAGTTAAAGAGGTGTGTTCCCGCCTCCACTAGACGTTAGAAAGGGGCAGGGTTTAACCAACATGATTTCTGTGACTGCTCAAAGGGCTGACTTCCCGCCCCCACAAGACCTTAGAAAGGGGAACAAGTTTTATCAATATTATTTTTGTGATCGGTCAAAGAAGTGCCTTCCCACCCCTACATGACGTTGGAAAGGGGGGGGAGGCCTTATAATAAAATACCTCTTAAATCACATAAGGTTTCTCTTACATTGCTGACAGTACCTTCGTTATGCTAAAAACGTGTTTTTTTACCGTACCGGCAGAAAACTTTTTTGACAGTACCGGCAGTCTATTCACTCCGTTCACAAAAAAAAGTTTAGATTGAGTACTTCTTTTTTCCATTTCTTTGAAATTCGAGATTTTTCCAATTAAAACACCATGTTAATTTTAAAAGCCGGAGGCGAGAGGGGGGAACAGGTTGACCTGGAAAAAAATAACGCCATTTTTTACGGAAAATGAACAAATAAGGTGGGGGAAGGTTATCACCAAAAATCGAAAGTTGAATTTTTACTAGTATAAATTTATACCACCCTAAATTGAAAATTACTTCTTAAAATCTCCTACACTAAGATTCCTAAATTTAAAAATCTAAAAAGATTCACAATATCACTTTGGGTGACTCCTCCGTGGTAAGAAACTGAGATAATACTTGAGTTTATGACACTGATAAATTGAAAAGTAATCTTTGATAATTTAGTTAGTTTCGAATTTTCCGCCATTTTTTGTTTGTTTGAAAAGATCGTGCACGTTGAGAATGATTAAAAGAAGTTTTGTGAATTTTTCCAGATTTTTTTAAACGATAGAAGACGAAAACGGTTTGAAATTTTGTGGCAGTTTTTTATTGTATGCTATCACATGGCTGGCTTAACATTTAATTCCTTTAAGGGGCATTTTTTGTATTCTTACCCGTCTATACCTTTTAAGAAGTTGTTTCTTTAACCAAGATTTTCTGCTTCAAAGTTAAAGTACATTTGAAATCTTTCGAAATTTAATTTAATTTTAACAAGAAAACCAAATTCCGCTTCAATCAAATATTTTGAACTATGGGGTTGAAATTTCCCTATTTCATTTTTAAAAAAGTGAAGCACTATTGAAGATTAGAAAATTAATAATTCGATCGATTAAAATATTCAGCCATTTGATAGTGTCAAAAATTATTATTTGCTTAACAAAAGTATACGAATTTATTGAAAGCAGTACATATAAATTAAAAAAAAAAAATGTTATCGAGATGAAAAACCTGTAAAATAAGAAGGCGTCGAAAAATGAAAAAGAAAACTTATTTAAAAACCTAATCTACTTTACCTCAGTTCATTCACATTAGAAAAAAAACGCCTTGATGCTTGTATACTTACAGAAAAGAACAAAATTCCATTAAAGATAAGAGCACGCACCTGTCGTAAGTCACATAGACAATTAAAAAACTAAAATCATGTACCAAAAAAGTTTAGTCATTCATTAATAACTAAAATCGCTAAAAATTAGAAATATTTGGAAAAAATTGACTTCGGTAAAATCAACTTTGGATTTTTTACCAGGCCATTAAAAAAATCCTAAGATTTTACTATTTTACCATCCATACACTTAATTACTTTTAGGCGATCCACTTTTTCCCGCTGATGCAAAAATTTGTATTTCATACTTTTTTTAAATTTATAATTTGCTTCAAGAGATGAGTATATTGCTGACAAAATTTGTTTATGTAATGGTTACGTAGTTTATATCACTGAATTTGAAAATCAAGATTTTATTAATTGATTTCAATAGAGGGTGTCCTGAACGCTATAAAATTTTTTAAGATTGCTTAAAATAAATTCACAAAATCGAAAAATAAAGTAATACTAAATTCTTAAAAAAGATATTTGCTAGTATTAAAGATAATATTTTACAGACTTTTTTTGCTGAATTGTGAAGTGTACATTCAATAATATTTAAGAAAATTAAAGTGCTAATGAAAAAATCTATTATAAAACAGCCAGTTTTGAAACTATGATACAAGTTATACCAAAATTTCAAAGAATATTTTTAGAAATCCTTGCGCCAGTTTCTTGACATTAACGGTGCAAATAAAACCTCGAATTTTTTGACGGGGAGAAAAAAAATGAGCAAAACGATATAGAAACAGTTTTCAAACTTCAGTAAAAATCTCACAGAACGATAGTTATCAGCTTATTTAAAACGGTGTTTTATTTATCTTGTTGATCAAAGAATTTAGCCTTTACACAAGCGCGCACACGAACACAGATGTATGTGCTTGCGAGAATTTTCTTGTAACGTAATTTTCTACACTTTTTAATTGCAGAAAATTTTATCAAATGAATTCAGAATTTTTCTAAATTCTTACTACTTCAAACCAACTAAATTTATATTGTTGAAATTAAGTGGTTTTGGATAAAATTCAAGCTTCACTCAGAGTATATTTATTCTGAGTCACTGTTTCGCATCTATCTTGTAATGATTCATTTTAGTTCCCCGATATCTCAGGAGCTGTTTTTTTTTTCTTTCTAAATTCTTAACCTAATTTTTTAAAAGGCTTTTAGTATCAACGGAACAATTTCAATTTTTTTAGTCTGGCGGTTATAGTTTATCGCCTTGCAGTGTATGTAGATATTTGTCTATTTTGAAAAAGAAACATGAAAATCGAGAGTAACGGAAGTCTTTCCGCACTTTCAAATAGAGCTGATTCGACATTGACACTAAAATTTTCAAGGAAATTGAATAAAGTTTCCTCATTTTGAGCGTGAATTAGGCGAAAGCGTAAGTGTGTCAACTACATCGCACCATCTAGATGTTGCCAATCATTTTGGTCAATAATGTGATAAATTCTATTATATATACAAGTCAAAAATATTCAAAAGATTCTCAGTTTTAGGCCGTGAAACTTTTTTTTTAAATTAGTTCTCTGTTTTTATAAAAATGAATATTGATACTTGTAGTCTACTATCTACTCTAATGATGTTTTTAAATTCTGTTCGTAAGTAGAATATAATGTAATACTAAATTCATCTTGTATTAAATTATATAATATTCAGATATCGGCTATCATATGTAACCATATGTTATCAACTGTTATCAAAACAATTTAAATCCAATCTTTTTTAATTCACATTTTTCATATAAAATGTCGATTTACTGTTCTCTAGCCTACAAATTTCATTTTTTCCATGACACTTCAAAAATATATATGTAAATTATTTAATCTAAATTATTATATAAATTACGTCACATTATTTAACTTA
>NC_046659.1:120273935-120276958 GCF_010883055.1 Belonocnema kinseyi | reverse complement strand
TAACTTATATCATTTGCTTTCTTGGTAAAATATTTAAACCCTATAGTAAATATTTTTGATATGTTAAATTGAAGTGAAAAATACAAAATTAAGTGATTTATTAAAGTTAAGAAAAAAATGTATAGCATTGTTTCATTCGATATAATCACGTTTGTTATGATAGAAATCGTTATCCGTAATCTTAGGGTCTATTTTTCAATTAGAGTGTTGTAATACGTAATTAATGCCAGCAAAAGTGCTTATTGAAACGATTTATTATTTATAATAAAATTCTCTTAGAATAATGCTAGAGAATTTCAGTTTTTTTTCAGAAATATTCAACTTTTTGATCAATTTTTAATTAGACTGAAGCGAACAACATAGCCCCCCAAAAAATCTGCAACGTGAGCTAAACCACTACACCCATTTATTTCTGAGGTCGCTGGATCCTATTTCGGGGTCAGTTTGACCCCTTCGGGACAGGATCAAGATCATTTGAAGGTTAAAATAGAGAAAAGCAGTGGATTGACGAAAAGCTCTATTTTCAGACATTTTGTGGTCGCTGGATCTGAAACCGGGTATTCCCATTCGGTTAGAATAAAGGTCAAGTAAAGGTCAAAAGGAAGAAAAATATTCAACCGGAAATAACCTCTAATCTAAGACGTTTTTGGGATAGCTGAATACGAACCTGGGGTTATTTGGATTCCATGAGATTGACTCCATAGTTTTGTCAATGTTGGCCTTGGACTGACCTTAATACTGACCTTATGGGGTGAAACGACCCCAAATTCGGATTTAGCGACCCCGTAAAACGTCTTAAAGCAGTGTTGCACGCTGATTCAATGGGTTTTTTCTCGTTTTCAACTTTAGTAGCCCTTGAGCCTGAACTAACAGGCTCCACCTACCCCCGGATTCGAACTCAGCGACCACATAAACGTCTGACAGTGGAGGTCTTATCCGATCGAATGGTTTTCCTAATTTTGTACTCAAATTGATCTTGATTCTGACCTGATGGGGTTAAACTGACACCGGATTCCGATTCAGTGACCACATAAACATCTGAAAGTGGAGGTCTTTTCCGATCGAATGGTTTTCTTAATTTTGTACTCAAATTGATCTTGATTCTGACCTGATGGGGTTAAACTGACAACGGATTCCGATTCAGTGACCCAGTGCTGCCCGATCGTGGATTAAATTTAGCCCCACCATACCTACCGCTTAGGAGCCGCAAAACAGAAGGTGCATGATCACCACTGTGGGTTCGTGTGTAAGCCGAAAATGCACGATTCGACTTCGGTTTTCTGGTGTACGATGAATGCCGATCTGAAAGCTTCGGAAGACATCGGTGGTCTTCTATTTATATCCTGATCGCCATTTGAAAGAAATGGAAGAAATTGGCGAATTTAATGTTTCCCGTGATGCTTCATTTCATGCATGAGTCGATTTTGAGGTTATGTTTTTCAGGTGTATATAGTATAGTTTTAAAAGACGTCAAGGAATTTTCAATTTATTTTTATGATTTACAGAAATTTCAAAGAATCAAACAATCTTTAGAAGGCTTATTTCTTAAAATTCCAAAGTAATTTAGAAATCCTAAAAAGAGACTAGGCATTTCAAAATATTTTAAACGATTTGAAAAATTTCAGAGAATTTGAAAGATTCCATGGATTTTTCATTGATTACGGTAATTTAATATGATATTTTGAAGGATTTAAAATATTGCAGGGAATTTTCAAGAGCTTTAAAAAATTTCAAGCAATGTCAAAAGACTTTTAAGGATTTTAAATATTTGTGAATGTTTTAAAAGATGTCAAGTAATTTTCAATCTATTTTTATAATTTCAAAGAATTTCTAAGAATTAAAAAAATGTTTAGAAGGCTCATTTTTTTAAATTTCAAAGTAATTTAGAAATACTAAAAAAAGACCTAGGCGTTTTAAAAGATTTCGAACGATTTGAAAATTTTGAGAGAATTTTAAAGATTCGAAGGAATTTTCATTGATTATCGTAATTTAGCATGATATTTTGACTGATTTGAAGTATTTAAGGGAATTTTAAAATTTTCAAGGAAATTTCAAGAGTTTTAAAAAATTTTAAGAAATTTCAAAAGATTTTAAATATTTGTGAATGTTTTAAAAGATGTCAAGTAATTTTCATCCTAGGTTTATAATTTTAAGGAATTTCAAAGAATTTTAAAGAAGTAGTTTAAAAATCTTTAAAAAAAAGGTCAAGGTATCTCAAAATATTTTAAAGGTATTGCAATATTTAAGAGTATTTTGAAATGTTCCAAGGAACTTTCAATTGATTACGGTGATTTAATTTGAGATTTTAAAAGACATAATGTATTTTATGATACTTTAATAGATTGCAAGGAATTTTTAATTGATTTCATTAATGTAGTATTATATTGTAAAAAATTTGAAATATTTTAGGGTATTTTTAAATTTTTAAGGAATTTTCAAGAGATTTCAAAATATTTTTAACGATTTAAAATTTTTGAGGATGGTGAGAAAGATTTCACTGAATCTTTGATTCATGTTTATAAATTAAAGGAATTTCAAATAATTTGAATAATTATAGCAAGGTTGTTTAAAAAAACTCCAAAGTGCATTAAAAATCTTTAAAAGATGTCAAGATTTTTCAAAATATTTTTAAAGTTTCGAAAGTAGTAGGTTAGAGCATTAGGTCTTTAAATGACGTTTAAAAAATGTGTTTGAATTAAGATAAACAGTTTATTGCAAAGCGTTTGAAAAATTGTTATTCCACATATTTTAATATAAGCCCACTCACTTTTTACACTAGAGATTATCTGGAGATTCCCTGGGAAATCCACGATATTCATGTAGAAAATTTAAAGCATATTTGAAATATCTGTTTAATTTCGAAAAAATATATTCACAAAAAAGAAAAAGATTGTTTAGAATATGGTTCTCTTTGATTTGTATTTATTACTTGTTCATAACTAAAACGGTAAAGAATAGTAAAAAATTTCTAAAAAACAGCAAATTTTTGGCAATTATCAAAGAGAAGATATTTATTAACAATA
>NC_046659.1:120252530-120273835 GCF_010883055.1 Belonocnema kinseyi | reverse complement strand
AATTCGATTCTGAAGTCAAAAAAATAAAATTTTTCTTTATTTTTTTTTATTTAAAAAAAAACCATGAAAAAACCGTAAAAAATGAGGTTTTTAGAGCAAAACACCATAAAAAATCAGCTGGATTCTACTTTTTTATTGCAAATTCGGATTCAGCGTCGAAAAATACATAAGAATATATAGGTCTGGTCAATTGCACAGACACTTTTGTTTTTTTTGTGGGCCTGTGTTATTAATATACAAATTAAAAAGTGGAAAAAATTCCCCCAAAAAAACCTCGACACTATTATTTTTTAGATAGAATGTTATTAGGAATAATAAACTTATTGAAAATTGTACAAAAAGTAAATTTTTTACATAAAAAAGCGACCTTTTGAATTGAAATTTTAGAAGAGCCCTGAAGTCACAGACTTTATTCAGGCGCAAAAATCAGATATTCTATTTTGACTGTGACTTTCCCAAAAGGATTGCTTTTCGACAAAGTCATATATGCGTGGTATTAAAAGCTTGATTTTCAATGTTAAAGGCTTGAAGAACAAAAATCGGAGTTGGTATTTTTAAGGAGCCCATTAATTCAAAGACTCTATTGACACTGTTGAATTCTCAAAAAGATTTTGTTTTCACAAAGTCGTGCTGACAATGTACAGAGGGATAGGTTTTGAGCGTTACGGCCTAGAGCCCAGAATGAAAGTTGGGATTTTTAAAAAACTTAAAATAGGAGACTCTATTTACTCTATAAAACTACGAAGAAGATAATTTTTCGACAAGAACATACTGACGGTATACAGAGGAATTGATTTTTCTGCGCTAAGGGTGGGACCGCAAAAATCGAAGTTCGCTCCTTTCAGGAGTCCAAAAATCATGGACTCTATTAACAGTTAAAAATTCTCAAAAACATTTTTTTATCACGTCACATTTGCGTGGTATAAAGAGGTTGGTTTTTGAAGTTAGGAATTGGAGGAGAAAAATTAAAGATGGTATTTTTTAACATCCCTAAAACCACTGATACTATTCATGCTATCAAATTTGAAGAAACATCATTTTCCGGCTAAGTCGTACTGAGAGTTTACGGAGGGGATGATGCTTTGCGCCTGAACTTGGAGCCTAAGAATTGGAATAAGTATTTTTAAAGAACCAAAGATTTAAAAATTATATCGACACTAAACAATTCTGAAAAAGATTACACAGGCCGACAAATTTTCAAGCCAGAGACCAGACCTAACATTTCCGAAGGATTTTGATGCGCTGAATACGAATCCGAGCTAAAAATTGCTCCTGTCCGTCAGGTTTTCAAGATGTTTCTTTCTATTGCCGATGTCAGTTTTTTGTTATAACCCCTGGAAGATCCAATATGGCGGTCACAATTTAGGACTTTCAAAAAAAAACAAAGGATCCCGCACAAAATACCAACAAAAAAGCATGCAGTCATTTGGAACCAAACTTTGCACATTGATAAAAAAAATAAGCCTTCTTGCCATGACTGGCTGGGCGATACAAAGTCTTGCCTTTATTAACTGGATAATTCAAAGTCTTTCCTTGATCCGCTGGGCAGTCTGAAGTCTTTCCTTAATTGGTTGGAAAATATTAAGTACTTCCTTGCGAAGCTGGACAATCCCAAGTCTTACCTCATCTGGCTTGGCAAAAGTCCAGCCTTAATTGGCTGGAAAATATTGAGTCTTGCCTTAGTAAGCTGGAAAATCGTAAGTAAATTTACAATATAAAATGAATCATAATAGTATTTTTTTTTAAGCCCTAACTGTTTTCTATATTCGCTTATCTAGCAGTTATAACCAAAAACTGAGCCAATCGAAAAGGAACCACCAAAAACCCCTCAGATAACATTTTCAAGGGACAAAGGCATACCATCTCGGCGTTAATGGGTTAATATGGTAAATTGAAAAATTTCATTTCAAGGTTAGCCCACTTGTAGTGTGGAATTCAATTATTTTACGAAATGTAAACGACTCAATTGCCTGCTTCCAGGGTTAGGTGGGTTAGCCTGCTTATGATTTGGTAGGGGTGATTTCTGAGTTTAGGTGGATTAGCAGGTGGTGGGTTCACCCACTTGTGGCATAGAACTTCATTATTCAAAGAAAAATATGCGACTAAACTTATTGTTCCCAGAGTCAGGTGCTTTAGCATGCTTGTGGCTTGTTAGGGGTGGTTTCTACCCCTAGGAAACGGTTTCCGTAGAAATGAAAAGACACGGGTTCTATATTTTTTATTGTTTTATCAATATGCAAAGTTTGGTTCCAAACGACTGTACGCTTTTTTTGGTATTTTGTGTGGGATCCTTTATTTTCTTTAAAGCCCTAAATTGTGGACGCCATATTGGATCTTCTAGGGGTTATAACAAAAAACTGACACCGGCAATAAAAAGGGCACCCTCGAAAATCCCTGAGATGATATTTTAAAGAAAAAATATTGTACCGTCAGCAATGTAGAATGCGTTGTATAAATCTAAACACCTCAGCGTTAATGGGTTAAAACGCTAAAATAAAAAATTTCAAATTACAATGTTTTGGTGAATAATGAAGATATCCTAATAAATTTAAGTAGGTTTGTAAGGGGAAGGTTAGTAGATTCAAATTCCTTATTAGCTTGGTGGGAGACATTTTTCTTGTACAGTTACATAACCTCAAAAATAGCTTAAAAAACGCGTTTTTTGCACTTTTAGGTTAGGATATCTGTGAAACCTGACGTACAGGATTAATCTTGAGTTCGGATTCGGATTCAGCGCATCAAAATCCTTCGGAAATGTTTGGTCTGCTCTCTGGCTTTTGACTTTTGTCAAATTTTGTCGGCGTGTGTTATTCTTTGGCAAAGTCATATTTGCGTTTTATGAAGGGGTTCTTTTTCTACGTTATGGGTTTGATGCCCAATATTCTCATATGTTTTTTTAAGGAGATTAGGAGTCAGAGACTCGATTTCCACTTTAACATTTTGAAAAGGATAATTATTCGGCAAAGTCGTACTGACGCACAGTTGGGAAAAAGTACATTTTTTGGTTCAAAATACAATTCACGATACAATAAAAAATGCACTAAACAGATTATTTGTTGAAAATGTGTGTTCTGTAATTTTCAATAATTTAACATTTTTTAAAGTCATATTAAAATAAATTTAAAAAATATATATATATTTTAATGAGAAAAAAAAATTCATCTGAAGACTATTTTTGTTAATATTATAAAAATTTTTAAAAACAAATGCATTATGCAGGCATTTCGCCAGAAAAAATTGTTTTTTGCGACGTCAATTTTTTAAAATTAGGAACCTTATGATAATTTTTAAAAAGTCATAATTTTTTGATGAATTTTGTGATTTTATCAAACAATTTCAATAAACAAGTGGATTATTCGAGCATTTATCGATGGAATAATTCGTTTTTTTCAATTGTAGTCTTTTTAATAAAAAAATTTATAATAATTTTAGCAGCATCCATCACTATTTAGTAAATATTATTTCTTTAATTCAATTTGATAAACAAATGCATTATTCCGGCATCTGTTGAAGAAAATCTGTTTTTTTCGATGTCAGTCCTTTTAATTGAGAACCTTATGATAATTTTAGCAAAATTTTATAACTAGTTCATAATTTTATGATTTTTTAAACAATTTAATAAACAAATGCATTATTTGGGAATTTTTCTTCGAAATAACTAGCTTTTTTAAATGCCAGTCGTTTGAATTGGGAACTTGATGTTTATTTCTATAATATATGAAAAATCGGGACACTCACGAGCCTGAACAAAGTTCTTTTTTCACTACCAACATATGAGTTCAGGCTTCCATTTAATGTCTTGAGCAAGTCTTGAGCTTCAGGATCTAGCAGAATTACTTTCTTCTTCCACTTTTGCCCCTGAGTTACAATTTTTAGGTCGGTTGAAATCAGAACTTTCCGTCCAAGATCTCTATTAATAGCCTCTCTGCTACATTTTCGTTAGCCTCTTGAGCTTCTTTCGTCAATTGACCAATGGGGAGGAAGCAGATTCAATGATTTTGTCTCCATGTATAAGAATTTGGTGAGCTGTCACTCGAATGTAGTACCAATTATAAAGATTGACGTACATTTGCGCTGTTTTTGGGCAATATTTTCTGAACTTGAAAGTGTCACATGTTTCGCTTGGGTTGTGCTTAGTCGTCCTGTAGATCATCAAGAAGATGATACTTTTGCGTCTACCAGTATCTCCAAATAACTTAGGTGAGTCTCGCCGTACAGCAGTTTCGGTCTTTCTACGGAACGAGAAACGATTCTCAAAAGATCCTCAGGCCAAAGAAGCCTGCAACAAATTTATGATAGATTACCTTACTCTAAATCACATGAGGCCACCAAGCAACCGAGTTCTTCAGGTTGAGAACTATTACTATCTCCCTCATCATGTAATTTTTAAATAACGATCCGTCTGCAAAGATAAGAGTTGTATTCAATGGATCTTCACGCTCCGAATCAGGTACCTCGTTGAATTATTTGATGCATTCAGGACAGAAGCTTCAAAAGAATGTCTGGTTAATTGTGTCACGTTGGAGACTCTTCAAGTACGTGTACACTGCCCACATCGTGAAAATGTTTCATCAAATAAATGTAGACGACATTGACTGTAACTTGTAGAGTATATTTTGGAGACTAGAACGAAACCAAATCCTACAAGACTACTGTCTCACTACTGTCACATACGGTAATAGAGCAGCACCGTTCTTGGCTATCCGAACCTTGAATCAACTGGCTCTCGATGAGCAACAACGATTTTCATTGGGTTCAGAAATATTAGAGAAGAAAACATTAGTCGAAGACATCTTTGTTGATGGCGACTCAACGCAATCCGCTGAGATCAAAAGATAGGAACTAATTTGCATTCTCAGCTTAACTAGAATCACCTTAAGAAAATGGGCAAAAAACTCACCTGAGTTGCTTCCAGAGTCTTATGGATCTCACTTGCGCCCAGTTAACCTTCACAGTTATCCCCTCTCTATGATAACCTAAAGTATGAGGGGGGTCGCTGAAGACCCCAGCAGAAATTTCTTATTGCAATAAGGATTTTTGAAACTTTTGGGCGAAAATTTTGTTAGGTCTACTTTTTTATATCCTTTATAAGATACAACTAGATAATATATATATATATATATATATTTTAATTTTATTACATTTAAAAAATTTTATTTTGAAAAATCAAAACAGACATTCTAGGAAAGAATGTTTTTTTGAAAATTTATAATTATTTAGTGAAAAATAGAAGCAAATATGGTTAAAAATATGGCTTGAATGTTCAGAAAACTTATGTTTTATAATAAAACATACAGAACAACATTTATTTATTTATTACAACAGTCGCTGCAGAATAATATTTTGTGTTCATCTCAAATAGGTCGCATACACCACGCACAGCCCTTAGTAGACTTTCGATCCCTTTTTCTTGAACAGACAGAACATTTCTGTCTATTCTTAAATGGAACCCTTTCTTATTCTCTTGCAGTTGGTAAATTTCATTGCAAAATGCACTCAGTACCAACTTTGATGTTTCTCGGTAGCCGAGAATAGGTAAATTGTTCTTCTAAGTGTGGTACCATCAAATACATACTACTACTACTTTCAAGAACTGTAATTGTTGATATTTTTTGGTTCTGGTTGGAATTCTGAAGTTCCAATGATTTCAGAATGCGATGATTTTAGAATAGGATGTCTTGCTCGAGTAGATGCTGCCATATACTTGATCGTAGATTATAATAAATCCTAATAATTAAAAAATTAGGTTAAAAACTATAAACAATAAATTTAAATACTTCAAAACACTATGTACTTACTATACATAAGAATAAATGAGTACAAATGATCAAATAATGTTTGAAGTCAGTAACACTTTTAGAACACAAAGGTATTCGTCGGGTCTCTGGTGGCACATGTCCACTTCGCAGCACCACAGAAGCACGCCTGACGCAGTAGACTTGACGTAAATGTACCTCAAGGGAATTGGTACTCATGCTTTGTGGACAAATGGCGCTATAAGTCTGATTTAAAAATTTTTAAGCTACGAAAATCATGATTTAGAAAAGGCTGGGTATAAAAGATTCCTGGGATACTTTAAGGGTTAAGACTTTTTAAATTAAAGATTCCATTTGTGATTCCGTTCGTGCTAGTGACTTACACAAAACGGATAGTGGCTTTCGAGGTGGCTTAACTTTTCGATCAACTTAGTTGCATGGCTCCATTTCTCATCAGAGCCAACGTATTTTTACAGAATGTAGATTTGTGGACTGAATTGGGACTCAGAGCTGACAGAAGAACTTTTGTCTGAATGAAATCCCTTTCAACAATAGCTCGGCCCTAACGAAGAAATCAGAATACCGCGTTGGCTTGGAACCTCTAACTGTGCTGCTTCGTGGGAATTACATGGCTTCTCTGATGCTTCTCTGATGCAGTCTTCTTGTCGATAAAAGCAAAAATAGCACTCTTAAATCTTATCTGATCCTAGCCAAAACAAAAGTAGCCACAATTAAAACGATAACTATACCTACATTAGAGCTTTGCGGCGTCGAGATCCTAGCAAAACCTCTCGATGCTATCTCTTCAAACCTTAAATTCAGATATGTCATTAAATATTGCTGGTTTGACGCTCAGATCGTTATTAATTGACTTCAAAGGCACCCATCACGTTGGCAAACTTTTGTGGCAAACTGAGTGGGGGAAATACATTTCACTCTTAAGTATCAGGTTTGACGACATGTGCCTACAAAGTTCAAACTTGCTAAATGCGCAACTAGAGGTTTTTACTCGATGTGTGCCATGTAAGCGTTTTAGGGCGCGAACACCCACTTACTTTATGAGTCAGCTATCTACTGACCTAGTCTCTGAGTCAACGCCGCTCGCTTGTATCGCAGTAGAGTACTCTGGCCCTTACAACTTTCTGTCTTCACCAGGACGAGGAATTAAATCCTATAAATGATATATCTGTCTCTTCATCTGCCTCTCAACCAGAGCGATACATTTAGAGGCAGTATATGGCTACACCTCAAATGCTTTCCTACCGCCTTCAGACGCTTTATCTATCGACAAGGTGTTTGTTCAAGGCTATACAGTGCGAATGGGACCACATTCAAAGGAGCTGACCTGGAGCTGCGATCCCTTCTTCGAGGCGCTACAAGGATAATCACTCTACTGGCTGAAGACCTTGCTAACCAGGGGAAAACTTGGTCTTTTATTTTACCGAATGCATTTTACTTTGATGGAATTTGGGAAGCTGGTGTAAAATCGGTAAACACCATCTGAGACGATCGATACATGCAGATTGTTGTCTCTCCTTTAAGGAACTGAGCATCGTTGTGTGTTAAATCGAAGCTGGCCTAAACTCAAGACCGCTTTACCCAAATCCAAATAATTAACTTCATTTACTATCAAATCGTAAACGAGAGTAGAAATTATGTAAAATTTTCTCAGATTATTACAATTTCTTATATCCATCGTGTGATCCCCTGTAGGATGTTCAGCTTTCACATCAATTCACATCCTTTTCTTTCATCATTCAAGTTGCCTAAGCGACTTAATTCGACTACGATTTCACGATCCGTTTCTGATTCAGTGTCTCGCTATAGGCGAATGAGTGCGCGAGTGGTCTTTCTTGTAAACCACACTCAAAATCGAGATTAATCAAACCACTAATGTAAAAATATTATTTAAACCAAGTTCAATATAGTTATTAATATCTTAGTAAAGTGGTGTGTTCTAAATGTTCCTTTTTTTAAATTCCATAACTCTAACCTTCTTACGATGTTTTCTCGAGCACCAAAAAATACATCCTACTCATGTTTTATAATTTAATTGAACTTAAAATTATAGACAGGTATGTGATTTTAATTAATTTACTACCCCTTAAGGCAATAACTGAGGAATTTTTCAATAAGGGTAGAAGCCTTTTGACTATGCAAGATTTCGTGTTTATTCTCTTTAATGTTTGTTGGAGTACAACCCCCCCCCCCTTAACTCGGGCCCACACGTTTATACTAAAAAAAAAGAAAGAAAGCCCAAAGAAAAGAATATTACTTCGACAGCTTCAACCTGGGGCAGTCCAGGTACTTGAGGCCTTTACCACGTCACTTACCACAAAACGTTCTCTGGTGTGTTGAGCCTGTCGAGCCAGCTCGTCAAGGTCATCTTGATCTTCACTCTACTCGTCTACATCTCTATATCGCTAAAGATGTGATGCGTGACAACGGTCTGCCGCCACATTACCTCGTGTACTTGACAGTTGATATGTCGGATTTTTCACTGGGTCCCATTTTCTGAATTTTTTGTTTCGGCGATGGAGATTGAAGTATCTGGCCTGCTTCACTGAAGTTTGATCCTGGCATTGGGTTACCGGTTCCCTTATATATCATATTCTTGACATTTATATTTTCCAGACCAACTGGCATTTGACGTACAATACAACCTTCCCCTCCACTTGGACACAAAAGCTTTTTTGTGGATATATTTATTATGGCAACAAAAGCCCTACTATGAAGTAAGATGCTATAGGTGAACTTAAACTGATACAGGTGCACGACTCAATTCCTATGATCCTGCCTTATAAATAAACGAATGATGTTATTAGGACTCTATTGGTTCTCTCTACCGTATTTGATTGTGAGTAATAGATGAATGTAAGAGAACGATGAATTTCGAATGTTACTGCTAGTTTTTTTTACGTTTTTATTATTATATTTGTTCCGATATCTCTGTATCGAAACTGTGATTTTTTCCACCGCGTCACGAACACTTCCAGGAATAATTCCATTTTAATACATAAATTTCCTGAATTCATTTGTGCCAATTTAATCCATTTGATAAATAGACAGTCCATGTTTTCTAAACGCCTCTTTCAGTTTATATGCTCTCTCGGCCGAGCATCTGGAGCGTGATTCATTGCTTCTTTCGAGTGAGTAATTTTTGGTAATTTAGAGCCACCTTAGGCTACTGTGGTATTTACTAAAATTCATCCGCTAGCCCTCCAGGTGATATCGGGATTTTTAATCGCTCTTGCTGACACAAAGCATTTTTGTTCCTTTGGTGAGTAATTTTGCTCTGTGTCGGAGGTTACGCGACTAGCTTACGTGATTTTGCGTTACCAATAATACTGAACTTAAATAACGAATGGATCCAGTGTCAATCCACTTGCATCCGTTTGGACGTGAAATGGGACACTTAAGTCAGAATACGCCAGTACCGGTTTTTGCGCCTGCACTAGCTTCAAGGCTTGGAAGGCGCTCTCTTGCTCGTCACCCTAAGAGAAGTACATATTCTTCTCAGTAAGACGAAGGAGTGTCTCGCAGATCATTGCGTAATCCTTAATAAATTTTCGGTACCACGACGTAGCGCAGACCTAACGGCGCACCTGTTTCGGTACAAAAAGTCAGAAAACTCTCAGAGACAACGATTATGTAGTATAAAGTAGGGGGCTGAGTTTTAGGTTCAATTTTTTTGCTTTATATCCTTATTTTGATTAATGGATTTTCACAAATTCGCAGGCTGTGTTCTATCTGATAAAGATGCTTTTCCTTCATCTTGGGAACGTTTTCTATATCTTGAGCCATTTCCAGGCACTCCCTTATGTTTCTCTTCTGATTTATTCTTTTGAACAATCTTCTCCAGTGGATACACTAGCACCTGTGCCTAAGACTCGATTGTGGTATTCGAACCATGCGAATGGGTTTCTTATTTATTACTGGCCCAAACAGACATCTTGATAGTTCACAATACGCTAATTTTCGATACTTCCATTATTTCAGGCTGGGTGGAAAACGAATCTCTGATTTAGGACCGGATGTTCGTTCCACTTCCTTGGTTAAGCAAATCAAGCCATTGTAGTCATTGTATTTAAAGCTGCGGATATTCCTGCGAAATTTCGGCTTGATGTTTCTCTACGCCTATTATATTTGCTCTTTTATAGTGACAGGTCGTTGGAACTTCGCAAAGAGTCCCAGAAGGCAGAACAGGAAGTCGTTGCTTCTCTTATGCGGAGCTTGAAATCAAGAAAAGACTTGCTTTACAAATTGCTACCGATAGCTCGCATCACTATGCGTCGCGAAGCTTAAAAATGGCTCCATGTGGAGGTACCATTGTAATTTTTGTGAAACAAATGGAGAGATAACTTGTGAATAATTAACGAGAAAAACCGGAAACCCTTTGGCCCTCCTCTACACGACTCACAAACTTCTCAACACTTGTCTTATTGTCTACTGTGAAAACGATTTCCTATTTCTTGACTAATGAGACAAGAGTTTTGGGCCGAACTCGGTTAATACGCAGGGCTTACGTTATGTTAGCTCCCGGATATCACAAACCTCTACTTTCCGATGTTGTATCACAAGTGGACAAAACCGGAAACCCATTATTGTTAGCTAGTGAAGATAACGAATGGTTTACGATAGTAGGGGCGAACCAGGCCTAATTCCAAACCCTAAACAAACTGAACGTTTTTAAGCCACATAGACTCCACTCAGAACGTGCTCTTCTGCCAGAAGGTCTGAAGAGCACACGCGTAACACTCTATCGAATGCACACCCACCATTGGGCATTGACGTAGTTATTAAGGATACAGTGCCTGCTATAGCGCTAGACACTGCCACCTCAGCAATAAATAAAGGTTGTGAACCCATCGGTTAAATTCACCCGGACTCTGCGCGGAGTAGCGCCTGATGTGCTGCTGTGCCAGTGGATTCCTCCTGGAACATTCGACGGGTCGCCGACAATACATCGCGGTTCAATGGCCCAACCTCCCCATATCTGAAGGTAGCGGTCACCGCACATGTCACCCAGGTAAGATCCCAACAATTTTGGTTTTATTAATTCTCACCTTAGATTGGTCCCCCGCCGCTTCTACGTTATCCAGCACCATAGAGGCCACCTGAAAGCCGCCCACAGACCTACGGTATAATTTTCAGGCTCGATCACGAATGACCATTAATGGCCCTTGTGGGTGAGGACGAAGTTCCGTTAAGAAGGTTTGCAGTTGATGCTTTGAATATTTAATTGTCCCGGGCGTAGGGTCAGTAGACTTACTAACAGGAAATCTGACATTATTTTATTGTCAATAAACAGTAACTTTAAAAAAAAATTCAACAGTACTATTAAATACACAAAATCCATTGCTTGAACTGATAGTATATGTTCACGTAAAAGCGGACACGACCTGTTGAAATTAAAGGTGATAGTAGTCAGTGCAATACTCTGAAGTCGCAAAGGGGATCCTATTGAAGGAAACGCGGTTAAAATAATGAAATTCGCACTTGCACCTGACTTTACAGTGGCCTCTAATGGCCGACCGAATTAGTAAAATCATTTTCAAACTGCCTGAATAACTCGCAAAAGCTGGGATTACATTCCGAATTCAAATTATCATGTTAAACGGAAATCATGAAATCTGATGGTCAATTGTTCATTTATTTGTTTTTCTTCTTATTATTCAACCGAAATTCGGACTATCTACTTCTGAATCCTTGCGAATGCTTAAGTTTATCTAGCAGGTGGCCATACTCTAAGAATTTAGTGACTTTAGACATTAGCGGTTTCATACATATGAAAAAAAAAGCAGAAACAAATGTGATCAGTGTTTCTGAGTTTTTAAATAAAGAACTCCGCCGATTCTGAAGATTTGTCTTGATTATGGTGACTTGACAATTTAGGATTTTAAAATCAGGTGACGGTTCATTTTTAAATTTTAGACATTACATGGATTGTGCCGCTACACGAGCATAATCCGCTCCCGCCAAACCATCTTTTATGGTCGCAGACAGCTTCTTAGAAGGCGATTCTGTGTTTTGCCATTATTAATTTATTGATCGTCTTAGAAAATTTTCATTATTTTGTGCTTGAGCTAGATACCGCGTCACAAAGTTTGTACAATATACTGCTAGACTACTCGACTTCACTGCGTATGGGCCTGTGAAAATTTCCATCTACTAATGATGCAACTGCATCCAAATTCACCTGAAGTACTCGCGCTTGCTTATAAATTTAGCTAGTGGAGAGTAAAATTTCAGAAAGCAATTTCCCTAGTTCAGCTGCTTTTTCGACATTTGAGTATGATCGCAGATATTCGACCCTAAGAATCGAGTGTATACAATAATTCTCGACTGGACTACTCCCGAATAGAGATTCATCTTGCAGCTAATGCCGTCGGTACGTTTTAAATGATACAATAAAATATTGCAATTTGAAGTCCACGTACACAGATGGTACCCTCTCGAATATTCACGACTCAAATAATTAGATCAGATATTTCACGTAGAAGGCAGCCTGTCAACTGTATACAACTTGTGAGTAGAAAATTTGATCGTATTGAATAAGAAGTTTGCAGTTTGAAGGAAAACATCGGAGCGAGGTAACTGTTAGTATAAAACTATCTGTGCACGGTTTAATTGCGACGTGCACAGTTGGGAGCATTCCATCTGTGCACGTCCAATGACAAGACACTCTTGACGTGCACAGCTGGACTCGTGCATAGTTATTGCTTGCGCAGGTTTTCGCCACTCTCCAAAAAACAATCTCTCTGTACACTGTCAAAACCAATTTGCAAAAATTTTTTTTTTTAAGTTTACTGTCTACAACTCATGGTTACCGCGTAGATAAAACTTTTTGATAAAAAAAGGTTTTAAGAATTTTAGAGCGTGAATACAGTCTCTGATTTTTGAGCTTCAACCCTCGAAAGTGATCCAAACCTTAACGTTAAAAACGAAACCCTCGGTACCAAGCACGTATGATTTTTGGGAACAAACGTTGTGCTTTCGAGAGCGGACACAAATCCCTTTACTACAGTTTACTTTATCTTTTCCAGATTTCAGTAATTACCAGGGGGTTGATTCTTTGTACCTAATAGTGATTTTTAAAATATTTTGGTTTTTTATCCGAGACCCAACAAACATCCCAAAATTCTATTTGTGTTTTTTCTCTATTTTGTAATGTGGAGGTGCTGGTTTTATTTAATTCAGCATCTTCATCTGAATTTTTAATATTGAAAAGAAGAATTAAAGAAAGAAAATACGAAATACAGCCAAAAAATTGCTGAAAAAAGTCCAAAACGTAGATTCAGAAAAATCCGAAAATTTTGATCAAAAGGTGATTGCTTAATGGACCAGTTGGTCTCCCCGGCAGCTTTTTCTGTACTTTAATTTTGTGGACAGTATCATTTATTTGCTTTCTTTAGTTTGTTTTTCTTTAATTAAGTAAATCGTAGATATAAATACTTTCGTTACAAATTATTTTTCTTGATAGGACACAAATGTCCAAAGTTAATTTTTAATTTTACTGGTGCACTTACACTTCAAAGATTCGGGAAGTTCAGGAATCGGGAATTCCAAAGATACAACCGTTAATGGCGCTCGAACTGGTGCGACGCACAGTGCGGCGAATAAGAAAATTGGTGTTCAAAATGAGCCAGAGCCTACAATTTAATCCGATTCTACCTCTTTTTAAAATTAGAGCTAATTAAATTCTGAAGAGGTTTGTCGAGAGTTATTTTGCTAAAAAGGCTCTATTTGGTTGTTATTTAAGTTGCAAAATGCCAAAAAAAAACCATAATTTTTTACATTTGAGCTGCCTATTCAATAGCATTGATTGATTTTACCTCAAAACGGTACCGATTAACCGATTAACAAATCCTAATAACTTAGATGAAGTTCGTGCATTCTGTTCAATTGTTATAAACAACTTTACAAACAAAACCGATTATTGCTGTACATTGAAGCTATCATGTTCTTTTCATCACGTTTTTCCCCGCGAAATTAAGTGAAATTGATATTTAGTTGTAATCAAACACTAAAGTATAATTTGTTTGATCGTTTATAAACCAATTTCATAAACAAATTTAAGGAATAAGCGCCTCTGTGCATATAAAATGCATTTTTTCTGTGCAATCATTAGGTTTTCCCGCAAAAATGAAAGTTTTATTACAGAAACGGGCAATAAAAATATTGACCATTTTTATAAACAATACTGATTAACAAATGCATTACACGCTCACTCTTTGTTGGAAAAAATCCATGTTTTTGCATAATTGTTTATTTTACCCCTGAGCTAGTATTTTGAGGGAGGAAACTGACGTTTGGCAATATTTTTTATTTTTATTAACAATTCTGTTCAACAAATGCATTTAATAGACGCTTTCAAATAGGAAAAATCTCTTTTTTGATGAAATGTTGATTATATCATAAAAAATGAAACTCCTACGACTCAAGATTCGTTAATAATGAAAGTTGGGAAAACAAAAAAAATCCAATGGATACGTGTGTGAGCTTTTCAATGTCCTTCCATAAAACAGCGTAGCACTTACACGTTGAGTGACGAGAAAAATGTGGTATCCGAAACAAGTGAAAAACGAAACAACTGAATATCAAGACTGAAGTTTTATCACTTGTATGTTTTAAATCATTTCTTTATAAGTTTTAATAGAAAACTTTATTTTCTATTAAACTTATTGTTATGACAGTGAATGAATTTAAAGTTCCGAAATAAGTTCTTTGTGATTTTCTGATCACAAGTGGCCACAAAGATAGAGGAGAACTTTCGAGCTATATCAAAGCCAATTACGATATCAAAGACGAATGTTTGAAAGCAATCGAAGATAGATTATCTTATTTAATGTCCACATTTGAACAAAAGTGAAAAAAATCTTTCAACAACGTAACAATAGTGTGTCCAAATGATGATGATGAACAAGATAAATTGCCTGACGAACTAGCATATTCAGAAGCAGGAGGAATTACACGCTACACTGATGATCAGGTATTAGCACTGATTGAAGACGCAAGAACCAGTATGAAGTTATTCGTATGCAAGCAAAAGCTGAAAATTCTGATATCTACTCACCTTACAGGAGCCTAGAAAATGCCAAAAAAGGTGCTATCCCCCAGAATCTTATATTATCATAACGGAAGTGGTTGTGAGTATTTACACGCCAACCTTCCTGGATCTCACGGTATCTCTCTTGCTAGAAAAACCTGGAATCATGCAAATTGAGTTGACAGACCTAATCTTTCAATGACTTTAACTCCAAAGTATGGATGTTATAAGACATCTGTACATAATCCATGCAACCACATCCTGGGTCATCAACACTTGGTAGAATTAGGCAATTCCGCTAAATAAAGGAAACGAAGAAGACTAATATCTCTGAGGTAAAGCAGATTCAAGGAGAAATCGATAAACTCAAACTAGAAATAATTAATTCCGGTCGAACTCGGAATCGTTGCAAAGTCATGCATAAAATGATAATGTACATGGTTGACGGAAAGGTATTACCGGGGGAGTATTATCGGGGTTGACAAAGTATTAATCGACAAATTCAGCGTTATTTTGAAAGGTATGACATAAGGAAAGAGAATATACAGTATCAAATTTGGAGAATATTAACAACAAACTGTAAAACCTTACGGCAGCTTATATAGTTTGTTTTATATCCCTGTGACAATCCACAAGATCCAATGAAGATTTATGTCACAAGTTGTTGATCATGACTGTTCCGTCCATAAAAAATTTCAGAACCCTTAAGGAGGGGCTCC
The DNA here is from genome assembly GCF_010883055.1 of Belonocnema kinseyi. Taxonomy (NCBI): domain Eukaryota; kingdom Metazoa; phylum Arthropoda; class Insecta; order Hymenoptera; family Cynipidae; genus Belonocnema; species Belonocnema kinseyi. Next base: position 120,258,311 of record NC_046659.1, on the reverse strand, counting down.
TTCTTCCCATGGATGAATAAGTTCAGGATCTGCTGATTGCAGATGATTGGGACAAGAATGGGCGACGCTGCTGAATACCAGAATTTTTCGTCTAATAATGGTTAAGCTTCATGATTTTTCTCATTGCTTATAATATTTGAAAAAGATGTTGAGTCTAGACGTTTTATGGTTAAGTACCTTATTTCAAGCTAACATTAACTATTAAACCCAAAAAACAGATTTCTTCTATACGAAAGAATTATTTTAGGAATTGATTGATTATGATTGTTTATGACAATCGGAAATGTTGTTGGATGTCAGTATATTTCGTAGGAGTTTGGTTTTTTATGATATAAACAACATTTCCACAAGAAAGAGTTTTTCCTATTTGAAAGCGTCTATTAAATGCATTCGTTGACCAGAATTGATAATAAAAATAAAAAATATTGTCAAACGTCAGTTCCCTCCGTCAGAATATTAATTTTAGAATAAAATTAACAATTATGCAAAATAAAAAACTAAGTTTTTTCTATGAAAGAGGGACCGTTTAATGCATTTGTTAATCAGTATTGTTTATTTAAATGGTAAATATTTTGATAGTCCATTTCTGTTACGGAATTTTCATTTTTGAAGGCAAACCTAATGATTGCGCAGAAAAATGCATTTTATATATACTATAAGAAATGCTACAGAAGAGGCAGCTCAAATATGAAAAATTATGCTTTTTGGCATTTTTAAACTTGAATGACAAACAGAGCCTTTTTAACAAAATCGGGCTCAACAGATCTCTTCAGAATTTAATTAGCTTTAATTTAAGAAAAAGATGGAGTCGGATAAAAATTGTAAGCTCAGAATCATTTTGAACCCCAATTTTCTGATTCACCGCACTGTACGACGTTTAGATTTCGCGAGTAATGCGTCAGAATACACACAGGCCTACTATGTGCACGCGCAGGCCGAATTAAAGGCAAAATTCACTCGGAATAAATAGCTAACGCACCACTTTCGCTTTTTCATTCTACAAAAAAACAATGAGTTTATAATATTGTTAAAATAATAAATATTGATAAATTTATGTATACAAGTTTTGGAATTATTAGGTCCTAATTTTTTATATTTAATCAAATCTGAAAAATGTTGCAGGTAATTGTACGGTGTTAATTTTAAAAAGAATCTTTGTTTACAGAATCCAGTCCACGACCGGCGAATCAAAATGAGGAAAAAGATCTCAACGGTACGAATTTTTATTTTAATTGACAGCTTTTAAAGTGGAGGGTTAATAAAACCTTTAGATACCCTTCCTCAAATATCTTCTAGACCCGCCCCTGGGGTTATTTATAAGGCAGTGTAAAGATTACCTGTAACAGTAAAAAAGTAGCGGTACCGATAAAAAAGTTTCCAGTACCGACAATCAATTTTACAGATTTTCATAAAGTTTATATTTCCAGCAGAGTAAGTAGCTGTCAGACATTTCAGGGTGAAGACAAATGATATGAGAGTTATTTGGTCATTTTTAGCGTTTAAAGCTTCAGGCGCACCATTTTATGGATAGTGATCCATGTAATCAAAGAGTTATTTTGACTAGCACCAGAAATAATCTTGTACGAACATGGGCAAGAACCCTCGTGACTGGTCACAGAAATAATTTTAATTGGCAGCTACCTCTTTTAAACATGTTGTGGTAGCAGAAAGACACTCTTATGGCTGGCAATTAAGAACATTTCAGTCAAACTTCTGCACCTTTCCAACATCTTATGAGAGCAGTAAGGTACTTATGTGACAAAAAGAATTCTTCTAGACTTGATGTAAGAATCGCGATAATAAATTTCGAATTTGCAAGTAGAATTTAAGAACTCTACTTCAGATAACAGTTGCAAATAGTAAACTCCAGAACTCAAATATTTGAGTGAATGAATTGTATCGAAACTAGGGCTTAGTTGATGAGAATTGCAATAACTGCGCCAACAGCGTGACCGCCGGATCTAAAAATGGTACCGAAGACATGTACTAGGCATAGCAGTTTTATGGAAGAAGGACAAGCTTAGATCACTTGATATCGGGGCACGAAATATTTTGCATATAAACAAAAGCATGGACGAATAATCGAAATTGGAAGAGACCCTCTTCTAAAAACATCAGTAAGCACCAAGAAGTAGGCAAGCTGCATTTTATATACAAATCAGCAGAGGTGGCTGCTGAAACACTTAGCCTTGACTTTAATATCAGGAGTGAGCGAAGGGCATAATTTTATCGATCTAGAGTACTCACTCCTAAAAAACCCGATTAAGAAAACACAGAAAAAAAAACATCCGTGAACATCTTCTCGCCATCAGAAGGCACGGTGTCTACCACAAAAATTTGAAGCATCAGTCCATAGTGGTAAACGTTAGTTTTTCTTAAATCATTCGGCTTGAAGTCGGGCATCGAGAATGGAGGATGCTCAAGGGTTTCCCAATGCATATCCTCCAGTTTTTGTTTCGTTTAACCCGCCGTATGTGGCCTGGCATTGTCATGAAGAAGGATGACGTTTCTGATGGGGTTACCGCGTCTTTTGCTTCTGTAAGCGGCTTTTGCTGCCTCCAACAGCTGGTAGTAGTAGGCAGCGTTAACCACACGTCGATCATGTAGGAAATCAATGAGCAACACTCCTCTGTAGTCGAAAAAGACGGTCGCGAGGACCTTACCGGCTGAGAGACGGGTTTTGGCTTTCACAGGACCGGCTTCGTCTTTCCTTCGCCATTCTTTACTCGCCATCTTGGACTCGGGAGTGTAATGATGCACCCATGTTTCATCACATGTCACGATATGCTTCAAAAAAGTCTCTCCCTCCCATTGAAATCGATTTAGATGCCTCTTACTGATTCGCAGTCGGATGTTTTTTTGATCTTCGTTCAATAACTTCGGGACCCATCGGGCACAGATTTTTTTGAAACCAAGATGATTTTTAATGACTGTTTGAGCGCTTCCATAGACCGAGTATCATCCCCATACTGATCCGTCAATCGAGTTAAAATTTCGCACGGTTTAACGCCTTCTTTAGTTAAAAACTTTATGACAACCCGTTGTGCAACGGACGCTGGAACCTGTTGCTCACTCATAGCTGTACTGACGAATTGACTGAGTCAAACAGCTCACCAAGCGTTTTACATACTTCTAACACACTACATTACAAGAACCTACACTGTGAGAGTGCTTGCGATTGGCTAAGAAAAGTATTTGTAAAATTCCGGTTTATATTTGATCCACCCTCGTATACTGACTGTAAACATGCCATTTTATTCTTTGTTGAACGATCGAAATTTAAAAGTTTAATTCGCATTTTCTTTAGCCATTTAAACCTAAGCTTTTTCTCGCTCCAATTCAAGAAAGTTTGCCAAATTGCTTAGTATCCAAAACTCTTCGTGAGAAACTGTTCAATGTGGATTTAAAGGTTGCTTATTTTTTCACAGCACTGGCGGCTAGGCTACAAGAAAACCTTTATAACAACGACTACGGTGGTCGTCACCCAGCTTATAGCATGGTAGCTGGACAACAGCGTAACACAGGTTTGGATCATAATTTTCTTTCAAGTTTCTTAAATATATGGGGAATGTGATATTTTGATCCACTTCCTTAAACATCCTCTTAATCTGCCGCTGGATTATTCCATAAAGTATTCACTCGATGTAAGGTGCAGAAGGACAAATCTATACACTAACCCACCTCATTTAAATTCTTAGTAAAAAATAATTGTTTATGTGATAAAAATGATTGGGATTTAAAAGAGGAACTAAAAATTAAATTTGTGACTATCTAGAAATGCGTCTTCGTTATATATTATTTCATGCGATTTTTCAACAAAAAATTACAATTAATGTTAGCGTGCCCATACGTTTGCCAGCTTAGATACAAAAGAACATTTATGAGCCTAAATTCCATTTTTTAAACTCCATATCATAAGCTTTTTGTCGCTTCAAATAAAAAATGTTGCTAAAATACCTCGCATCCACTATTCTTAGTAGAAAATTTACCCTCCGGATTCTATAACCTTCCATAAAATTTGCTTGGCCGCTTCAAGCCACTCAAGTTTTGAAAAACTCTACTCTTTAAAATATCACTTTATAGGAAATTTCATGACACATCTTTTTTCTCTCGGCAACAAAGTAGTATCTTTTACCGTATCTATAAAAAACCAAAGAAACTTAATTTTCAGACAAGCAAATTTACTAATTCTTTTTACTTCAACTCGATCCAAAAGAAAAATTTTTCAATATTACAAGATAAAAATTTAAAAACTTGTGCTTCAAACTCTTCTCAAGACAATTTGCAATTAAAAGTTTATTGGTTTTGTTAAATTAAGCAGGCCAAAATTTTTTGGACAAAAAGTATCAATATAATGTTTTACAATTTTTGAATGCTTTGTTCATCCGGGAAATTGTAAGCAAGCTCAAAGATCCAGTGAAAGAAATGTTTATTAAGATAGAATAAAGTTTTCTGAAAAGTGTTACCGTAATTCAGTTTTTCGTTAACAAAATAGCATCATTTGAATAGCATTGATCGAGCGCACGCATCGAATTCGAAAACTGATATTTAAGCCATCAGAGGCCACCTCGAACGGCCTGAATTGATCCGAAAAATTTTATGCGGGGTTATAGAATCCGGAGACTCAATTTTACACTGTTAAAAATGATTGAAATTCTATAACACTTCTACAAGACTTCTACAATACTAGCGTGAGTTAAAATTGCAAACATGTTATTAAATGGACGAAATTGCAATACATGTATTTCGAGTGTTGTAAATCGTAAAACCACCGTCCAGAATTCCGATACGTGCATTGGAGCGTTTATGAACAATTAATTTTGCACAAAAAAATCAAGCAATTATTGGAATTCAAGAAATCCACGGCATTCACTGAATTCCAGGAATTCACCAAATTCGTCAGATTGTCGGACTTTATTTAATTCACGGCATTCATGAAATTCTCGAAATCTGTGGATTTCGCGGAATTCATGAAATTCGCAGAAGCCATGAAATTCGCATACATCACGGAATGCGAGGATTTCATGGAATTCCCTGAATTCACAAAATTAAAGCAAATAAAATCGAACAGCAAATAAAAGAGGAAAAAATATCAAATAACAGTTGCTTCTAAGTTTGATTATTTTTAATGCTTTATTCATACATATAAATGTTCTGCTGCATACGTTCACGTTGAAGGGTAGTTTTGAGGAAATTATAAAGAGGACGAAATTTGCAAGTGTCATGTAATTAATTTGAAGCCCTAAATCATGTTTACATTGTTGAAGGGTTTTTCCTATTTTAAAAACGTTTTTGATCAGGGGGGAAGTTGTGTAAGACTTAGGAGTAGTTTTGTGGAAAACGTAATATGTCATCATAGAGGAAACGAAAATTCAAAAAAATCTCTACTTATCGATTATCGCATTATAATCATTTTTAATGAGTTTTCGTAGGTCGCGACGCTGAGTGGACGGACCTCAAAATTTAGAGAATATGCCTAATTTATGGAATTCATGGAATTCACGGATTTTGTGTAACGCTCGAAATGCATAGAATTCATGCAATTTGTAGAAGCCACGGAATTAAAGGAATTCGCATAATTCATGGAAATGAAGCAATTTAAGAAATTCATAGAATTCATGGAATTTAAACAATTCAAGGAATTAATTGAATTTACCGAATTCAAGGAATTTACGGATTAACAAAATATTTGAATTTCCAATCAAACAGATTAATTTTTCGCCAAGAAGATTAGTTTCATACCAAAAAAGACAAATTTTTAACTAAAATCAGTTTTCAACT
>NC_046659.1:120221460-120252430 GCF_010883055.1 Belonocnema kinseyi | reverse complement strand
GAAAAATCTCTATCCCATCCACACACTACTCCTTTCCCCTGCCGAGTGAGTCACGCCTACCCCGAAAGGGAAATGGCTTAATGGTGTAATAATAATAATACGGATTTCATGCGATTCATATAATTCATGGAATTAGGGGAATTTATGTAATCAAAGGAATTCAAGGAATTTTTGTGATTTATGAAATTCAAGGAATTTTTTGGAGTCCATCAATTTCATGAATTATTTAGATTTCGTGAAATCCATGAATTCCGTAAATTCCATAAATTCCTTAAATTCTATACATTCTTTGAATCTCGTTAATTCCCTTTATTTGGGGCATTCTGTAGATTTCTTGTATTCCAGGCATCCCGTGAATTCCTGATTTTCTTAAATTGCGTGAGTTCCGTCAATTACGTGATTTCTGTTAACGCTTTGAATTTATTGAATTCCGTGAATTACTGTAAATATCTTGAATTCTGTGAATTCCGTCCTTTCCATAAATTCCTTCAATTCTATACATTCTTTGAATCTCGTGAATTTCTTGTACTCTGGACATTCGGTGAATTCCACGAATTCCATGAACTCCGTGAATTCCGGTGTGAGTGAAAGTTTCCAACCGAAATTTTTAATAGATTTAGTGGATTAACAGTTTTCTAATTTATTTTTAAGGAAGGGCTTCACAGTCACCAAGTCAATATGGAATGCCTGACCTGTCCACCTTGCATATTCAGCAACCTGCTACCACGTCGTCTCTACGACAACACTCCACAGGTAATGGTTCTGATTTTTGTTTTAAGTTTGAAAAGGGGAGTTTTAAATGCGAACTTTAAATACCTCCTTCTGCATATTTTCTGAATCAACTCCTAAAGTTTTTTATAATATATTTTCGCGAACTAAAGTCCATGGGGTCACATTTCAACATCAATAGACCTTTCACAAATTTTTAGCGGAAGTTTTTTGTCGAACTCTCTCCGTCCCTTTCTACTCTATTAGCGTTGACTCATTTGATATATCATAATAATATAGGGGACATTTCACACAATGTTTGCCCCCAAAATTTGTTTGCACGTAAAATTTTTTTTTCTTGTTTCACACTCAAAAATGTTCGACGCGTATTTTTTTATTTCAATATGACACGGAAAGTTTTGGAGAAGATTTAAAAAAAATGTTATGTCCATAAAAATGTACCCTTTTTCAATTGCTTCTACTTCAATATTACACAAAGATATGAAAATTCATAAACAATGTAAAATGTGGACTTAAACACTAAAATAGATTTTTTTAAATTTGGACCTGTTTTTAATCTTTTTTTATAGTCGACTAAACGTTTTTTCTTGATCTGCTAAAAATGTGTGAGTGGGTGGTCAAATAATTTTAAAACAATGAATTTTGAAATAAAAAAAATGTATTCGCTTGTTCATGTTACTTAATAATATGTTAAATTAACAACATAAAAATATATGATTTTGCAAGTGGATGATTGGGTTTTACTTATCGGGTAGGCAGTCAAGTCCCACTCTGAACGAGTCGCGCAGCGCTACACTTCGCGCACGCAAGCCGCTATTCACAATTTCATTTTTTCGCATGTATTTTACTAGCACTTCCAAATTTTCACCAGATAAAGAAAAACGCTTAGTCGACTTAATAAAATGAAAAAATACAAGGTTCAAATATAAAAAATTATTTGTTTATAAATATTTGATTTATATTATTAAATAAGTCATTATAGTGGTTTTTATTATACTTTATTCGGAAGCTGAGTCAGAGGCTCACATTTTATCTTTCGTATTAGTTATGATATGTTTGTTTAATACTGCAGTATAAGCAATTAAAAAAAGATGCATTTTATGAAAATTAAATTTTTCTCGAAAACGTTGCGTAAAAACCTTATAGACTTCTTCTGAATAAAAATAAAGTTTTTAAGGATGAAGTGCGGTATAGAAAGAAAAAAAAACAATATACTTATGTAACACAACAGTGCTTTCTCAATATGTTTGGCAGCTCTATCTGCCATAGAATAAATTGTGTCAACAACGCTCAATTTCTGTTTGAGGCACTCTTTCATGATCTTTTGAAATGTGTACACAGCTGCAGTGTCATGACTTAAACTTCAAGGTGCTTCAGAAAGAAAAATTGTTGTTTCGCAAAAAATTCGCGAAGTTTCAGGTTTTCAAGTTTAGTGCAGAGTACTTCCACGCAAGCTATTCACGCCCAATAGATCAGTCAGGTACTTTTAAAAATTTTTAATGTCAGGTAAAGATTCTCATTCGTTAAAATGAAAAGCGTCAGTGGGTTTACTGCACATGATTTTTTTAAGGCAATCATGATAATCTGACCACTGTCTGCCAGTTCCCTCAGTCAAATGTTTAATATCAATCACATTCAACAATAACTTACCGTTTCCATGATAAACGCAGACACAAACATTTTCATCAGCACTTGGCTTCCGGAAAAGTGAAAACTCCACTTTCGGCAACTAAGACTTTCGATTTTCTGGCTTTACGTTCAGATGCACCGAATTCCTACATGATTTCTCTGCGACTCCAAAACTAGGGGGAAAGGGTGAGCAGAAAAATCTTTTCTGAATATGTAGTGCGCTTATGCTTCAATTTTTCTTTTATTTAATTCAGGACTTTGAGTCCCACTAAGTGACTTTCATCATTGCGTCCTTCTTTTTCATTTCTCATTGGCAAGAAAGAATCTTTGTCCACGCTTATCTCTTCCTATACATTAATACCAGGCTCTTCTATAAATCTGGATGGCTGAAAATTGAGAGTTCTACATTCTTTTCTACAAGCGCCACATATTTTACTGCCTTTCAACAAATCAAGAAACAGAATTTGCTGATTTTCCGTTAGAAGCCTCAGATCAATTCCTCTTACATGCTTATCCTTACGGAAAGGATTTGCACATCTGCTACGAACTAACTAAATGACCAAAGACCACAGAAAAGAAGGATTCAGAATTCACAAATTGTATACAACTAAGAAACAGAAATGAAACACAAGAAATCACAGAAAACACACACATGAAAATTCGGAACACTACAAGTTGGCTGCTTTTACCTTTGATGAGACTGAAGTCAGAGTGGAGTAACGCTGTGCAACGTTTTGCTTGACGCCAAGAAACAAGTGACAGTCTATGTGATTTTCTTTTGTTTCTTGGTACAATATAAGAAACAAATAAAAATCTATGTTCGTGGATGTCTTTTGTTTTTCGGTTACACACGAGACCAAATATAATCCAGCCAAAGAAAGGACGAATCCTGTATAATTTGTACATGTGAATAGTTTAAAATATTGTTAATTGTTTTAAGCCTTTTAAAAGTCTGTTTTATGTGACAGCAATGATGAAAATATACAGCAAAACCACAAAAAAAAACATTATTCAGGGGCGCGGGGTGAACACTGTCCTAAAAAATACTTGTGTTTCCTATTTTGTTTATAACTATATGCAAGCATTTGCGATGCATTAAGAACCGATAAAATTAATTTTTGGAAATTTTCTGTACCAAGGAAAAGTATGTTTGAATGAATCAAATTGGTATAAAATAACGTCGGTCGATGCATCGGCTGGACTGGCCGACCTGTCCAAGCGCGCGAGGAACGGTTTCCTTCGTATATCTTCGCATAACAACATAACTATTTTCAGTCCCAAAATGCCAAACAGCATTTTCATCGGAAAAAGCCAAGCTTTCGTTTAAAAATACTTTAAAAAAATAAAAAATTCCCGAAGATTAGAAAATATTATGACCATTTGAAAATACCCGCTTTGCCTCGAGGATGCAAATTTCACTCCCTGTAGTTCAAGAAGGAATGGTATTAAAAGTCTACAAGTAGGTGGGTATACTACTATCATATAGGCAAAAAAATTCTAAAAATTCTATGGCAATCGGAAGGCATGACTTTTAAAGTTGGGACAGTTCAGGAATAATGCCCCAATAGTAGAAAATCTATGAATGGATGAGAAATATCGAAAAATTAATAAAATTCATTTCACATTGAGCTTCATAAAGTAATTATTAACAACTTACCATACATACCTTAATTAAATAAATTTGTAAGATTTGATTAAATAGATTTTACGTACAAAGAATATTCATAATTCGGTACAAAATATTATTCATTTTTAATTATTGTGGCTTATCTTATTTATTGAATGGATCCTAATGATCAGAAAAATTCTGAAAAATCGTAGAATTAGTTATGAAATGGTCAAGATGGTTAACATCGTCCGAAAATTGTGTTACATAATTAATAATTTATGTATGACCCTTAGTGATAAAGTAGAACATATGTGATTGAATCGCAAATATTGGACATTTCAGGAAATGCATTTTACATACCTGAGCAAAGTCAATCACAACTTATCTTAGTGAAATATATAATCAATTTACGTTTTATGATAAAATTGTTATAAAAAAAATCAATGAAAAATCTTCGAAATTAAACATAACAATTGATATAGTATGCATATTAATCAATTATAAACAAAACAAAATAATAATTCAGTAAAAAATTTTATTAACTTTACTGCATTATCAGCGATCAACAAACGTGATCAATAAATGTAATACATATTGAAATTACGTAGACTGCACATTCCGTGAACAATACTATTTATTATATTTTGTTTAGAAAAAAATGACGTATGAGGCATATTAATCCTTTATTACAAAATAAAAGCTGGTATTAAATTTAAAATGTTTATTTCTATTAATTTTACATTTAAACAATAAGTTACTTGATGATACAAAGTAGAAAGTCCAAGCAAAGTGACAGAATTTCATAAACTATAATCGGTATTTTTCATATAAAAAAATACTTTTTTGTATATTGTTTCAAGATTGTCCATACTATAGATGTACCGACTTGAAACTGAAGATTGCCCTTTACAATTAGCTACAGAATACAAAGAATATTTAATTTTTTAAATAATTATGATTTGTGTGCCGTTTTGTTAATACGAATTGTTTTTAATAAAGAAAATGCCATTTTTTACTGTTTATTAGATGTTTCAAATGGTTTTTAAGCAATTTAGTATTGTTTTTAGCAAGCTTCTTTTCAATTAGTGTTTGAATATATAATACAGAGATAGAATAATTCATACAAGTTAAGTAACACAATTATTGAAAGAGTTCCATGTTTGTAATAATATTCTATTTGAACAGAGCTAGAGAGTTGGGGTTTTTTCTGAAATTTTTAACTTTGCTTTCGCTTTATAGTTATTTTCCTGAGCTTGCGACAATTCTATGGACAACAATTCGAAAGTCGTTGACTGGCTAGCAGCTGTTGGTGCATTTTGTAACAATTAGACTGGCAGACTGTCAAACATGTCAAAAATTCGAGTGTAAATACGTCATTTTAGTACTCTTAAAACCCACAGGGAATGATTATTTGAATGGTAAAAACTAACCAGAAGTTTGGCTTTCAAACATATAAAAAAATCATAGCATGAAAATTAGAACCTTCATTTTAGTACTCTTGACACCTATTGGGAATGCTTGTTTAGGTGCAAACAACTAACAAGAAGTTTGACTAGCAGCTCCTAAATTGTGCCAAAGTTAACTGGAAGGCTGCCATCATGTCGAAAATTCGAGTGAAGAAACTTCCTCGGTAATAAGCGTTAAATTCCGAAAAATTAAGAATTTGTATTCCTCTGAATACGCAATTTTTCCTCCGTCTAAAAATCCCCCAAGGGAAAGAGAAAAAGTTAAAATTCTATTCCTCTCAATCAATTTAGTAAAATTTAAAGAAAGCATTTATTTAACTTACTTTTTATTACTACAGCCTGCTAGTCATCTTTGGCACCACTGACAATTTGCCAGTCAATTTTTTGGTTAGTTCTTAGCATTCAAACAGTCATTCTCAATGGGTTTCAAGAGTACTAAAATGACGTTTTTCACTCGATTTTTAGACATGTTGGACAGCCAGCCATTCAACTTTGGCACCACTCAGGAGCTACCAGTCAATTTTTTTGTAAGTTCTTAGCATTCAAACAATCATTCCCAATCGGTTTCAAAAGTACTAAAATGAAGGGTTTTCGCTCGAATTTTTGACATGTTTGACAGCCTGCCAGTCAACTTTGGCACCACTCAGGAGCTGTCAGGCAAACTTCTTGTTAGTTGTCTGCACCTAAATAATCATCCCCAATGGGTTTCAGGAGTACTAAAATGAAGATTCTAATTGTCATCCTGTCATTTTTTTATATGTTTGACAGCCTGCCAGTCAAGTTTGGCACCACTCAGGAGCTGCCAGTGAATTTTTTGTTAGTTCTTTGCAACTTAAAAATCATCCCCAATGGGTTTCAAGATTACTAAAATAACGTTTGTTCACTCGAATTTTTGACATGTTTGACAGCATGTGAGTCAACTTTGGCACCACCGAGAAGCTGCCAGTCAAATTTTTTGTTAGTTCTTATAATTCAAACAATCATTCCCAATGGCTTTCAAGAGTTTTAAAATTACGTTTTTTCACTCGAACGAGTTTCGAACTGCTGACTATGAAAACAAAAGAATATAAAATTTTAGGGATTACTAAAATTACGTCCATAGAATTGTCACGAGCTCCCGGACTATTATAAACATATGATAAAGATACAATATCGAGAATAATTCGTGAAAGAATGTTTCTTTCTATGAAAGACTTTTTGTGATTATATATTTTTTAGGAGTAAAAGATATATTATATACAGTCTCCAAATTTTTTTCATGGATCATTGTATAAACGTGAATTTTCCTGAAAGTGGAAAATTTAATTGATTGCATTAATTATTATTTCGCTCTATGGGAAAAGTTTAAAAAATTTAAAAATTCAAGAAAACAGCCAAAATTATCTATGATTGCAATGAAAGAAATTAGATGTAACAACAATAATCTAATAATTTTTTTGAATTATTCAAAGGTAATATAATTTAAAATAATGATAATAATCAATTATTCGAGCAATTATGTTTATTTACTTAAATTAATTATTACCTCACTATAATTTAAAAGTGGAACAGTCGTGACCAATTTTATAACAGAATTTCAGGTCTACCATTAATGTAAACAATATTATTTTATGTTTTAAATTGCAAATATTGTTTTGAGTATAATGTCAAATTCGGACATTTTTGCTGTAAATAAGATTTTTTATATTTAAACAAAAATGAAAATTTTAGAGGTAAGGGCTGCATAAATGGGGCCTTAAGCGATTTATTTCAACATTCAAATATCAATATCAATTAATATTATATGCAATGAAAATAATTATTACTAAAAGATGCCTCAGTAGTAGAGTATTCTGTAGCATCGTATTCTATAGCCAATTCTAATGACAAGCTTGGAGAGTCAAATTGATGCACCGAATATTCACAATTCTAAATGAACTGTACAAAAAAAACTTGTTTTCTATTGGAAAATACTTGTTGCACTTGATGTAGCTTGCGCATTCACTAAATACCATTTCTTTTTCACAGCAAACCGTCTTCTTTTTTGTAACAATTTGGGGGGTGATTTGTATGAAAATTGAAACAAAAATACAAATTTTAGACCACCCCTGTCCACCTGGATTATAGAATGAGCCCCCCTTTCCCTACTGGTCACGACGTATATGGATGTCCCTTTCGAAGACATATTTTTTTATACGATCAAACATTTTTAGGGTTCAGAAGGAAATTTCAGAATTAAATTGGTAAAGCTCAAGAATTTGCATTGAATTTTTTTGAATAATTAAGGCACAAACGTTTTTCTCAATCCTAATAAAAAATGTTGCTGGAATATATTGTATTAAGAAATCTTCGTTGAAAATTATTCTGCTTGAATTTAAATTTTGATGATTTTTTTACAGGAAATCCGTATGATTATAATGCCATGATGCTTGGACAACAACACAATGATGGTACGGATTCTAATTTTTATTCTCAGCTTCTCAAAAAATCCCTGTTTGGGTCTTTTATAAATTATTTATTTGAAGTAAAAAGGCTAGAAGCCATGTTAACAGTTACAGATCTTGTTCCAATTCTTAAAAGCGATAATTTTTATGGAATAAAAAATTGTTTTAATTCAGTAATAAATTAAAAAATTAAAGTGCTAATTATCTAGAATTGGGTCTTTTCCGAATTTTTCTCGATTGATGCAGAACATTTCTCATTAGATTCTTGCTTGTACACATACATTTATGATCTTGGATACATGATAATAATTCATTATTTTAGTAAAATTTTTCTCTAACATCTGTGAGGATTTAATGGCTCCTTATTTTTTACAGGATACCCGTACAGCAGTAATACCGTGATGATTCCGGATCCACAAAGCACCTCAGGTTTTAATTATAATTTTTATTCTCAGCTTCGCAGCTGGAGGGGGGAATGTAAACTTTAGATCCATTCCTCAAATATCTGCTGAATTAGGGTCACCACAATTAATTTTTAAAAAGTAGGGAACAAATTTATCTAAAAATGATGACAAAGTAGGACAAAAACTCAATTAAAATTAAGGGAAAAGTAGGATATAAAAGTTTAGGAAAGAAGAGAACAAAGTAGTGCAAAATATTTGTGAAACAGGACAAAGTAGGGCATGGTAGAATACAAAGGATTAATTAAAAAGAGAATTTTTAAATATATTTTTCAAATTCACTGTTTCATTAAATTTTATCAACGCTTAAAATCTAATATTTTTATTTTTATAATATAATGCATTCTAATCAATATCACAAATCAACACATTTATATTTTTCTTATAGTAGGAATGTTAATATTACCTTAATCTTGTGATTTATCGAAGAAATCGTATAATGACATTGAATGGTAACATTTCGTACCAAAAAGATTCAAAGTTGATGAGAAAATGAAAATCTATCATTTGAAAAATCCCAAAAAACCCGGACAAAGTAAAAAATCCTGTAGTACAACTGCCACAAGCCCAAAAATGGTGACATTTCCGGGGAAATCTGGACTGATTGTCAGCCTTTTCTGAATTCCCCGTCGGACGATCCCAGTAATCGTGAGTTTTTAGGTGTAAACCCCACAAATAAGTATTTTCCGCATAAAAATACAATCCCAAAATATTTTTAAGTAAACTTGGACAGTACTTGTTGTGGAAACCAAGTTATTTTTTCTATACGAATAGTGCACATGGGTAAAAAAATGCATTTATATTTCCGTTGGTGATGAAGCACGAAACGTGGAAAATAGCTTAACAATTACGTTAGCAAAAACGTTTCTTTTTTAAAGCTTTTAATAAGTAAATAAATTACTTGATCGGGACGAAAATTATTGTTTTGCAATAACAAATAATTTTTATTTCATAAAATTAAGTAAAATATTCCTATAGTACCTTCTTGTTTGAGAAACATTGGTCACGATTATAGGGCCGTTACGAAAGCATAGTTGTATAAGGAATAGTAATCGGTTACGAAGAGTAGGATGACTTCTGAAAATTTTATTTCTATATTTCATTACAAATAATAATTTAATTGATTTAAAAAAGGTGTAAAATGAAATTGGAGAAATGTGTTGAGTAGTTTTTCATTAGCTAACAAACATCTAGACTGCATAATGTAAAGAAAAATATGCAATAGATATATAATTATTGATAGTTTTGATATTGTGACAATGTGAACAGAGCCTAGCCTCCAAAATCAAATCATTTTTTCAGTTACTGCAATTTATAAAATTTCTTTATTGTGATTTATTTTTTGTAAATGAAATATTAATTCTATTCGAAAATATTTTTAACTGAAATAAAGACTTAACATTCATTTTTATTATGATTAGTTATTTTAATGTTCATCAGACGTATATTATCTCGAAGGTTGTCATTCAATATAAAACGAATAATACATCTTTCATTCCATTAAAGTATAGTTAAACTACAAAAATACACTTGGAGTACACTTCCAAATTGCTAAAAACTGATTTTAAGAAAATTCAACATTTTTTACGAAAACTACAACATCTCACGATTACTAGCAGATGGCAGATTTGGAAGTCACGATAACTAGAACATCGTTCCTTTCTGTCTTTTAATTGCTTATATAAAAACTAATATAAAATATGATGTAAAAACAATTATTGTAATATTTTAGGATGCTTAATTCTTTAGTCAGTACCAATCATTTTTTAAATAATCCCTCTAAAACATTTTTCTAAATATTTGAAGTCAATGAAATCTTTTATGGTCATGATTACTGGGACGCTTACCTGTTTTATTTGAAGTAAAAAGGCTGCAGGCAAGTTTTAACAGTAACCGATCGTGATTACATTCTTAGTATCCATAATATTTTGTATAGGATATAGAATCATCTCGAATCGGTTCTTTTCAGAACTTTCGATTTTCCTCGATTGATTCAGAAATTTTAACATTAAGGAAGAACATGGGATGAGTAAAATTCAAGATTCTTGAATACCCTTCTAGTATGGTAGATTTATATTAATTCCGCGTCAATTCACAAAATATATAAATATTTGACAACGTTCAGTAGAAAATATAAGAAAATATAAGATGCTGCCAATTTTGGGATCTTTTTGTACTGCGCTTGCTTCGCGCTGGCGACCCGATTAGTGACTTTCAGCGCGCATCTTTTAAATTATATGAATATTCAGATTGGGTTCACAGCGTCTTTTGCATTAAATTCAAACCATTTTTTATCTGTCACTCCAAAGTATTAATTTAGGATTAACAAATACTTTTTGAAATCAAACCTTTTAAATGATTTGAAATTTAAATTCATTTAAAATCAGCGCGCTAACAGTAACCAATCCGGGAGCAGTGGTGTCAGAACACGGATAGTTTTATTATGCGCATTAATGATTCTGTGTATTTTTAAATTGAAGCATGGTATTTCATAACCTAAAAATACACAGGAGTAACTGCTGCTCATGCTAGGGATTTCCGCGTTCTGACACCACTGTCCGGGAGTATCAGCGCGACGCAAGCGCAGTTCAAAAAGTTCCTCAATCGCGAGCACTAGGAACAAGGCTGCCAATGAAATTGGCGGCAAGTGATTTAAATTTAAATGATCGTAATTACGAATTACAGAAAGTAAATCATGAAGAAACATATAGCAACTTGTTTTAATTTAAATTTATGATATAAATACATAAAATTTGAAAGTAGCTATGTGGTTACATACATTAAAAATAAAGAAAAAGTTATTAGTAAATATAAGAATTCCAAAAAAAGACAATGCTTTGAAAAATCGTCTGTCAGTATTGTAGCTAAATTCAGCAAATATTTAGTCTTACGGTCAACGATAAAGAAAAAAAAATAAATAAAAATAAAAAATAAATAAAAAACGGTCGAAGAAAGGAAAAACAGTTTGGATCTGCTGTATCTACAATTGTTTTGTATATTTGTAAAATCCTCTATATATAAATTTGGAATATTTCTTAATTTGAAATTTTAAATATATCACAACAACAATTTTTATAAAGCTTTAAATATAAATTTGGAAGAAAGTAGTATTTCAAAAATTTTGAATTTTAGATTTATAATAAATTTTTAAATGATAACTGTATACCCATGAAATGGATAGGAATAATAAAATCAGTTTTCTGGACGTAGAAGTAATTAAAGGTCAAGATGGTAATATTATTACCAATTGGTACAGGAAAAGTACACATTCAGGTAGGATTTTAAATTTTGTTCTGCTCATTCTTTTCAAAACAAAGTTGCAGTAATCAAAAATTTAGTTGACAGAGATCTGAGTTTGTCACTTGTTTCATTCTACAATAGTAAATTTAAATATTGTTATGGATTTCCGTTTTCTAAATCATTACCCAGAAAAGTTAATTGAGAAAAATATTAAAATTAGAATTCAAATATCAAAAGCAGACAAAGCAATGCTTTGCCTGCAGATAATTACAGGAATTCTTGCTAGGCATATAAAGAAATTTATTGATGTGGACCATGATTATGATTTCGATAATATGGTAATTACTCACCTGAGGATTCCGATATATTTTTGATAGATTTTCTTTTCAAAACTCATTTGATTCTCGGGTGCCAGGAAGAGAGCATCGTGGTGTTGGTGATGTTCCTGCCTGTCTAAGTATTTTTGTTTTTATTTTTGTTTGCCTTGACAAGGGTGCTGTAGGAGTGCTGAAACGTTGACGTTTATTTTCGACAAATGTTTTTTTGTTGTAATTTGATAATAATAAAAATAAAAAAGTCGAAAGAAAGAAAAAAGAGAAGAGAGGGAATTTAGTTGGTTGCCTTCTCATTTTTTATTCCCCTTTTTCATTTTTTTTGTCCGAGGAGGAAAATTCTTTTCTTTTCTTTTTTAGGAGAAAAAGATGTTTTCCTTTATTTTTTGTTTTCAAATTTCAATAAGAAACATTTTTTTCGTGGTTGTCCAAATTTGTTGGATCGATTCTTGGTTTTCCTTTCAGGAATTCTGCACATCAATTTGAATATTGGAGGTTAAATAAGATTTTAAAATTGATTTGAATCCTATTTAAATTTCTTTAATTTTAAAATACTTTTTATCCCACACTATTAGTAAAAAAAATTTCTGTGTAAATTTAAAAATGGCTCATTTTTACAGGAAACCTGTACAACTATAAAACCATATCGTCTATACAAACCTCTGCAGGTTTGAGTTCTATTTTTTTAATTTAGCTTCTCAATTGGTGAGGGGAATGTAACGCTCAAATCCATTTCACAAATATCTTACGAATTCGCCCCTGAGGAGTTTATAATGTATTTATTTAAAGTATAATGCCACGACGCACATTTAACAGTAACCAACCTTACTTAAATTCTCAGTAGAAGTAATTTTTTGTATACGATGGAAAATTGTGGTGATTCAGTAATAAGCTTCTAAAGTGAATTGATAATTATCTAGAATCGGATCTTTTTAGAACTTTTGATTTTGCTAAATGCATGCAGGAAATTTTTCATCAAATTGTGACGTCTACCCATACGTTTGTGATCTTGGGTACAAAATTAAAAATTTATTAATTGTAATAGCATTTTTTTCAGCCGTCTCCGTGAATTTAAATGTTACTTATTTTTTACAGGACCATCCAACAAAAATGTCAGGACATATAAATCACAACGTCCTAAAGGTTCGGTTTCGAATTTTTATTCTCAGCTTCTTAATTGGCGGGGGAATGTAGCATTTAGATTTATCCCTCAAATACCTTCTGAATTCTTAGCTGTACAGTAGGACAACAAATACGGCTGTAGACAAATTGATTTTTAGAGGATAATTATTATCTTATTTCAACTTAAAAAAATACAATCTAATAAAATTACGCATAGAGCTGCCATGTCCGATTAAAATTTTTGTTTATCTTTTTGTTTCTTAAATAACAAAAATGAAAGAGAAATTTTGACTTTTGAAGAATAATGGCTTTCGAAAAATTCTTCGATTCAATCAAAAATACCTAAAAAACTGAAAGCAACTATCCAAAAAAGATGACTAATATCAATGCAAATGTTAAAAAGTTGATTGAATTTCTTATGAACAAATAAGTGAATGAAAATAGTTTTGTGGGAATTGGCGGTGATTCTCCACTTGATTCGTATGAAATTTTAACAATTTATGGACGAAAAGAGTTTTTTAGTTAATTTAATAAAATATAATGAATAATTTGTTATTTTAAAAGCAATTTTTATAAAACATGATTTTTTCGATGCCATTAACTGCATATAACCAACTTCTGAATTTTAAAAAATATTTTAAAGAAAGTTAAGAATTTATTATTGTGAACAACAATTGTTTCGAAAGTTTTTTATCATTTTATTTAATTATAAAGAATACGGCTTTTTCCATGGAATTAAAAGCCAGTTATTTAGCAAGTATTTTTTGCTCTGGCTCGGTAACATTTTATCATTAAAAATTAAAATAATAAAACAAATCATAAAAATTGGCTGAAACATTTGTTGTTAACAATCATAAATTATTTATTGTCCATAAATTTCTCATATTTTGTGCGAATCAATAGACAAGTCGCCGCCAATTTTGGCGAAACCAATTCTAGCCATTTATCTGTTTATAACAAATTCAATAAATTTTCGAACAATTTTATTGATATTGAGCATCTTTTTTTGGATAGTTTTTTTCAGTTTTCTAAATGTATTTTTGATTTAATCTAGGGATTTTTTGAAAACTGGTAATACAGATGGATGATGAATTTTATTAGCTTCCATTTTAAAAAATAAGTTAAATTCGGAAAATATTTGTGTTCTGAAAATCAATTTGCTTTCGGATGATTTTTTTGCCCCACTGTGTTTCTGGGTGTTTTATAAAGTATTTATTTCAATAAAAAATGCTACATGCACAGTTTAACGGTAACCGATCGTGTTTAGATTATGACTAGATATAATTTTTTATAGTTTTAAAAATTGTTAAGACTTAGTTATTAAATTCAAAAGCGAAATCATTATTATTTGGAACCGGTTCTTCTTAGAACTTTTGATTTTCTCGAATTATTCAGAAAATTTGACATTGAGGAGGAACATGCTATGAGTAACATTCAAGATTTTTCAATGTCAGTCTAGTATGATAAATTCATATCAATTCCGCGTCAATTTACAAAATATAAAAAATGTTGACAACGTTTAGTAAAAAATATAAGATTTTGAATCGACATTGTGTTTTATGCACCTAACCAAGAAAAATCATATAAATTAGAGATTCCTGTCCGAAAATTCAAGATATTTAATTTGAAAAAAATATGAATCGAAATATTTCTTTTCTGTCACTCAAAAATCTTATTTTAGGATTAAAAAATTACTTTTTATGCATATTCTAATCATTACTCATTATAAATTTTAAATATGAATGTGCATACTATTCAAAATCAGCGCGCCAACAGTAAAGAATCCGATAACACCGGCCGTGACGCAAGCGCAGTTCAAAAAGTTCCCAAAATTGGGAGCACTGCAAACAGAGCTGCCAATGGAACTAGTGGAAGTAATTGAAATCTAAATGAACGTAATTACAAATTACAGACAGTAATTTATAAAAAAATAAGCATGCGTGATGTTTTTATTTTTTAATTTATCATATAAATACATAATGCTTAAATTTGTCTATGTGGGTACATAAATTTGGAATAAAATAAAAAAGTTATTAGTAAATATGCAATTAAAAAAAAGATTATACTTCGAAAAATCCTCTCAATATATATTTGAAATGTTTCTAAATTTTTAATTAAAAAATTTTCACAAAAACAATGTTTATAGAACTTTAAATATGAATTTAGAATAAAGGAGGATTAACAAATTTTTTATTTTTAGATATATTACAAACACAATACTTCAATATTTTATTTAAAGTTTGTAGTAAAGCCAATACGTATCAACATCCTGTAAACATGTCTTTAAATAAAGGGCGAGTTTTAGCTAAATTTTGTACTTGCAATTTATAAAAAAACCGAAACATTACAGCAACTTACAAATGTGTCAAGATATCTCAAGGTTTCCACTTTTAAATCAAAAATTCTATTTTCAATCAATTTATATAGTTTTTGATTCTTTTTTTATATAAAAATAACTCCTCGAAATATTTTTGAAAACAAATTTAAAAATTAAATTATTAAGAATCAAAGTTCTTGATCATTTTTTAAATGGATTACTCGCGAACGATTCATCAAAATTCAATAAATGAGTTAGGGAAATTATCATTACGAAGTATACTTTACGATGAAAAATTGTTTGGTAGTAAAAAACTATTTTTTATTGTTCAAATAATCGTTCGTCTTAAAAAATTTTAAATTCATAAAACTTCTCCGCCTGTGAAAGAATTCTTCGACGTGACAATAGATTCTACAATCTCTTTCGAAAATTTTGGTGAAAAAAAGGTTGTATTTTGCAGTAGTTCAAAAGCTATTGACTTTTTTGTGATCATGCTTCGACCTTCAGAGCTGGTCGAGCACGTTAGGACGCGCGCGGGTATCATATTGAGTACAATATGACACGAATTTTCAACTAAAATGTTAAATTTGTATGAAAAATTTTTTTAATCAATTAGTTTAACTTTGTACCGGTTATTGTTATTTTTTTACATAAAAAAGATAAATTTTCAACAAAATAGATGCATTTTCAACTAAAAAAAATCAATTTTTGACCAAAAGTTGAATGGTTAAGTTTTTAGTTAAGAATATTAATTTAAGAAAATATTAGTATTATCAAAATAGTTCACTTTTTAACAAAATGGATGAATTTTCAAGTGAACGAATGAAGCATCATTTAGAAAAATTTATTTTTTAATAAAGCGGATCAACTTTAAGCCAAGAAATAGGGGAACAAATGGGCAATAAATTATTTTGAATACAATTATTTGGGTATCATATTAAATACAATATGAAACGAATTACAAATTGAAATGATAAATTCTCATAAAAAAATGCATTTTTAAGCAAGCGGTTCGACTTTCTAGCAGATATGTTTATTTTTTATCAAAAAGGTGAATTTTTAAACCAGAAGTTTAATTTTCTATTGAAAAAGAATAAGGCAGTTTCATTTTCAATTAGGCATAGATAAATTTTCAACTAAACAAATGAATCTTCTACCGAAAATATTCTTTTTAAGAGATCGGTTAAGTATTCAACAAGTAGTTGAATTTTTACTCAAAACACGTGAATTTCCACCAAAAATTGAATAGTCAAATTATCACTGAAAAGATTGGTTTTCAATTGAAAAAATTAATTTCAAGCAAAAAAAAAATTTTTTTTAACTAAACATGAAATTTTAATTGAACTAATAAAGCTTCAACACAAAAACTGAATATTTAGTCAAAGAGCTTAATCTTCAACAAAGTATAGTAAAGTTTTCAACCATGAAGAATTTTAAAATGGTATTTAAAATAATGGAGATTTTTAATTTAAATACCGGCTACTAGATTCTTTAAAAAAAATTTTTTTTTTAAATTCAACTACTAGGTTGAATGCTTGAACTTCCTTGTTAAAAAAAACTTTCTTTGGGGAAAATTAATCTTTTTAATTGAAAATTTCACTATAGTTTGTTGAAAATTAAACTATCGCGTCCGAACTTGCCGACTAGCGCTGTGACTCGGAGCGCGGTCACAAAAAATCAATAACTTTTGAACTACTGCGAAAAACAAATTTTTGTTCTCCAAAGTTTTCGGTTGAGATTGTAGGATCTATTGGCACGTTGAAAAACTCTTTCACAGGCGAAAAAGTTTAACTAATTTCCAGTTGTTTAAAACAAACAATTATTTAAACTATTAACAGTGTTTTTATTACCGAACACTTTTTTAACGTAAAGTATACTTCGTTACCAAAAATTTTAATTAATTAATTATTGAATTTCAATAAACCGTTCGCGAGTAATCCATTTTTGAAAAAAAATGGTCAAGAACTTTGTTTGTTAATTACTTTAAGAAAATAAATTTGTTGAAAAAATATTTTAGGGGAGTTATTCAGATGTAAAAATAAATCGAGAAGTGCATAAATTGATTGAAAATAGAACTATCGACTTGAAAGTGCCACACTTGAGATACTTTGCCCCATAAATCAAATGGTATTGATAGGAATGTTTTAGAAATGTTTTATTCAAAAGTTGCGCATGTTCCTCCACAAAATATTACTTCTATCCATGTTTTTTTGAACTTGGCTAAATCATAAGAAATCCTTAGATTTAATTTCATTTATTACAATCTTTAGAATATGAACTTTTTTCTCGCTACAAATAAAAAATCTTGCAAAAATAAATCATAACCAAAACTATTCTTGGAACATTTTTCAGTGTGAATTTAATGTTTGCCCTTTTATTTTATAGCAAGCTCACTGCCGCCTCTACTACCAACTCCATCAGGTTCGTATTCTATTTTTTATTATAATTTTTTATTCTAATTTTTTATTCTAATTCTTTGTAATCCGCTGCTGGGGAGTTTGTTCAATTATTTCTTTGAAGTAAAGTGCCTAGAAGCACATTCTAACAGTAACCAAACTTCCTTGAAGACTTAGTAAACGGACTGTTTGTATAAGATAAAAAATTACTGACATTCAGTAACAAGATTTAAAACTCAATTGATAATAATTATCTAGAAACATTTTCATTAGCATTTTCTCAATCTTCTGTGTGGATTTAAAGGGTGCTTATTTTTTACAGTACCGCCCATCACAAATGTCAAGGGAACTAAGCAACGAGGCACCACAGGTTTGGATTTTAATTTTTATTCTCATCTTTTTAATTGGTAAAGTCATGTAACCGTTAGATTCGGCCCTCAAATATCTTTTGAATCCTACGCGGTACATTAAGACAAAAAAAAACGTCCGTGGAGAAATTGATTTTACAGGCCCGCAAAAAAAAGTTTTCAGCTCAAGACAAGGGACTAGACTGTGCTACCCTTATGAAGTTTGAGCCGCTGAATTCAAATATGTCCAGAGAATTTATTTTGCACGTCTCAGTTTCCGTCTAGGTGCAGAAATTAAGGAAAACCCTAGGAATAATTTGCACGTTATTTTGATAATACCAGTATGCGCGAAAAAAGACACATCGATACTATATTCTTAAGTGCAACGTCTTGCAGAGACTTCATTTGTACTCAGAAATTCTTTGGTGTCCCTTCCATTTACCCTAGCTTGGGCAGTTCTAGGGGAAATTAAGGTCCTTCTGAAAATATATAGAATTACACGGGAAAAAATTTAAAAAACCTAATGTCTTTAACAGTTTTGTGTGCGAAATCAGTCACTGGTTCCGTACAGATAACTTTTTTTCTGGGACTCTGTGAACAGAAATTCCCTAGGCTTTTCCCTAAATTTTCCATTTTAAGAGAAAATGGAACAGGCCCGAAAAATTTTGGCTTTTAAATTTAGATACGACATGGAAATTTTCGGAGTTTATGGCACTTCCCCCATACAAATCTATATAATATGAGAAAAACCTTCAATTTCAATAGAATTACACAAACTAGGGAAAACTAAAGGTGCACTAGAGAATTTCGGTGCACAAATAAAGTTTCTATAAGTCGCGACACTTGAGCATATAACATCTAGGGAGAAAATGGTAAAAGTCAGTATAACTTGCGCAAGGCCTTGAATTTCACCAGATTTACCCTGGCTAGGGGAAACAGTAAGCACACTAGGGATTTTTTTTGTGTGAATTTGGTCTTTACGAGTCCTAGCAAATAAGAATACGATAGCAGTACGCTTATTCTTCCGTATACTGGTATTATAAAAATAATATCCAGAATATCCCTAGATTTTCCCTATTTTCTGTATCTAGGGGAAAACTGAGACATATAGGAGAAACTCTAAGTCCAGGTTTGGATTTAGCAGCTCAAAATCTATAAGAGTGACCTAGTCACTTTTCTCGTGCTGATAACTTTTTTTTGAGGACCTTTTTCACTAAAAAATCTCTAAGCTGTTCCCTACTTTTCGCATCTAGGGAAAAACTGCGATGCATAGGACACATTCTAAGGCCAGATTCGGATTCAGTGGCTCAAAGTCGATAAGGGCAGCCTAATCACTTGTCTTGTACAGAAAAAATTTTTTGTGGGCCTGTGTTTTCAAAGGACAATTATTATCCGATTCAATAATTTTTTAAAATGAAACCTAATAAAATTTTGCATCGAGCTGTCGTCGCTAATTTTCCAATTTTCGTTTATTCTGTTTTTTATTAAATTGAAAAAATTTTAAAAAAGAATTATTAGACGTTTGAAGAATACCGATTTTAAAAAAATGCCTGGATCAAAAATAAATAATTTACTGAAAGCAACTTTTCAAAAAAGATGTCCAACATCAGTGGTAATTTAAAAAAGTTTATTAATACGTTATAAACAAATTAATAAATAAAATGGTTTCGTAAGGAGTGGCACTTAATTCGCACTGAATATGTACAATTCATAGAAATAAAAGAGTATTTTAGTTGAATTAATAAAACTTAATAAATCATGTGTTATTTTAAAAGCATTTTTTATCAGCAAATATCCAAATAGGGTATTTTTGATGAAATAAAGGTTTTTCTATAGAGTCGATCATATATCGCTTGGAAATAAAAAAAGTATTATATTTTGTCATCAAATAAAAGTTAACAATTGTTTAAACTACCGTGATTAACAATTGAAGTATCTGGATATTTTTGGAGGCACAAACTTGATATTTTTCATTAAATTGACTGAAAAAAAACGAAATTCTAAATTTTTAAGAAAATTTATATGGATAGTTAGTTAGCAATGATTTTTGGCTTTCAACCAATAACATTTGATAATTCTTTAACCCAACTTAATTAACGAGTGCGTTATTTGGCTACTTTTCAGCATTCAAACTTGTTTTTTCTTGTTTACTCAACTGTTATTAACATACTTTCAAATTTTTTTATATGGCTACGTTAATTAAATTGGGAAAAAACAGAAAAATAGTGGATCATTATCAACCTATTAAAAAGATTTATAAAATGTGTTGTTAACAGTTGATTTTACAAAAAAAAATTTTAAGTGTAGAAAAATAGCCAAATGTTGCCTTTGTTAATTAAGTTTAGTCAAATAATTGTGGAATCTTTGCTAAATAACCGCCTTTCATCTCTTGAAAAAGCAGTATCTTATTTATAAATATACAAAATGATCAGCATTTGTTTAAGCAATTGTTGTCTATAATAATACATTTTTACTGTTATAAATTATTCTAATTATTCCATCAACAATACCTGGAATGGATATTTTGCTTTTAAAATAAAAAATGATTTATTATCTTTTAAAAATTTAAATACAAACTTTTTTTGTCCATAAATTTTTGAAATTCATTGCGAATTAGGTAAAAAATCGCTACCAATTCCCACGAAACTCATTTCATTGACTTATTTAAAAAATGAGCCATATCAGTTTAATGCGAACTTTTTAGTATCTTTAAAAAAATGTTAAATATGGATAATGATTGTCTTTTAAAAACCAATTTGTCCTTGGACGTTTCTTTTGACCCACTCTGGGCTATGCAGTTTTATGAAATATTTCTTTGAAGAAAAGTGCCTAACAACACATTTTAACAGTAGTCGAACTTCCTCAAATTCTTAGTAGACTAACTTTTTGCAAACAATAAAAAATTGTTGAAGTTCAAGAATAAGATTCAAAAGAGAATTAATAATTATATAGAATCAGTTCTCTTAAGAATTCTATATTTTTTCTGTCTAGATTTAAAGGTTGCTCATTTTTTACAGGACCGCCTGACAATAATCCCAGTACATCTAGAACACAAAGCAACAACCCAGGTTCGGATTCTAATTTTTATATTCATCTGCTCAATTGTATCGGAATGTAACTTTCAGATCCATCCCTCAAATATTTTCTGAATTCACCGCTGATGTGTTTTATCAAGTATTCGCTTGAAATAAATTCGCGCTTCCTCAGGCTTGAATTGAGGGCCCGGATGCAAGAATCGGGCGAACGCTCGAAACGGGTAAAACGATTGTCCACGTGAAAAAAAGTGAAGATGGAAAATTTTGTCTTGAATTTTGATTTTTCAAACATATACCTTCATAGGACATTTAATTGCGCATCTTTTTTCCCTCATGAAAAAAGTTGTCGTTTTTTAGTTTTCGAAATAAATAGACAAAACGATTTAATCAGCAAACCTTAATTTAATTTCTATTTTCACTTTAACTCGTGCTCAGCCATTCAATTTTGGGAACTTTGTGATAAAGTTTACAGGGATTTCGCTTTGCACTGTTCTAAGAGTAATAGTGAAGGTTATGAAAAGTAATTAAGTTAATGAAAATTAAATTAGTACTAAAAATAATGTTTTCTTATGAATATATTATACTTCGCTCTTTAGGCTTATTGAAAGATGATGATAGAAATGCTTTCGAAACAAATCTAAAATATAGGAAACTGTAATCATGAACTACCTTTTATAGTGCATTCTGCTATGTTGACGAAGCAATGTAAAAAACGTCATTTCTGCATCGTCCTTCGAATAGTACACATTTATAATTTCTTCTAAGACAAATAGTGTCAAGCATTTTAATTTTTTTTTGGATTTCAAACCTCCTCTTTTCGCGGACTTTAATGCGCGTTTAGACTATAAAAGTTAACATTTATATATTTATGCTAATCAAAGATACTCGATTATTTTCATTTTAATGTTCTTTATTTCAGTCTTCCTAGTCTTCCCTATTTCTTACAACTACGTCTTGGAAGAATTCTTCATAAAAATCCTTTCCAGACTGACTTAAATACTTTAATAAGCATTTTATATCTTTCAGTTTTTCTTTGGTGATTCCGATGCATTTCGGTTTAGGACACTCCAGTATTTTGTCAAATTGACATGTCATTTGAAGTTGAAACTTTTTCGTAGTAAGAATTTCTATTATCATTTTTTAATAAGCCTAAAGAGTAAATTATAATATATTGATAAGTAAATATTATTTCTAGTCCTTATTTAATTTTCATTGTGTACTTTCAACGAGCTGTCGATCGAATTCGGTTATCTGTGAGCAGACGCGGGAGACGCTCTTGGCTACGCGCAAGGACCGATCGCACTCGAAGTAAAACAATCATAGTTTTTAAACTGTTGAATTAATCGTAGTAATATTTTCTAAAAAACTTCTTTATTCCTTACTGAACAACTTTGTCACTGGAACTTTTTTTTAGCTTAAAATTCGCTCGACTCCCCAAGTGCTGGAACGTAGCAATCTCCAATTGTAATGCAGTGACGGAAAAAATTATTAACTTTTTTCAATGTAGATATTTCAACTTCTAACCTTCACAGTTACTCTTAGAGCAGTGCAAAGCGTAATGCTTGTAAATTTTATTACGAAATTCCCAAAATTGAGTGACTGAGCACGAGTTGAAGTCAAAATAGAAATTAAATTTGGGTTTGGTAAATAAATCGTTTTCTCTATTTATTTCGAAAACTAAAAAAACGACAACTTTTTTTATGAGGGGAAAAAAGTGCAATTAAATTTCCTATTAAAATGTATGCTTGAGGAATTAAAATTCGAAGCAAAATTTTCCATCTCCACTTTCTTCACGTGGACAATCATTTTACCTGTTTCGAGCGTTCGCCCGGTTCTTGCATCCCGGCCCTTAATTGTAGTCAATGTATTACACAAACAAGCTGTTCTTCTAGAATTATAAATTGTTTAATTTTATATTTTAACCACATAATATAAAGGGCTAAATACAAAATCAAGCAGATTTTTTTTTGAAAATTTTCCTTGTTGCGCTTTTTTTCTATTAATTGAAAATGTGATGCATTTTATGAATCTAAAAAGGAGAACACCACTACCATGCTTGTACACATTTTGAATGGAATATCGACGTAGCCCATTACTCAATGGAGCGGTTGTCCAACGAATATTTTTTTAATAATCTGCATTAGGTTCATTACATATCGACGAGACAATTGAAAATAGATAGAAGAAAATCGCTTAATCCGTTCAATTTTTGTTGAGCGTTTTGTTACTTTTGCATGTGCTTTAAGATTACACTCTTTATTGACCATATTGACCGCTTTTCTTAATATTTTTTTTTTTCATTCTTTTGTAAATTTATGAGAATTATGAATAATGAATACAGATATGGAATTGATATTGCTAAAGATTTCACATCGTTTGTAATAATTTTAGATTCAATAATTTTAGAAATCTTTCACAAACATTAAAACATTTCTGGTAGATTTAAAAGAATGTACAAAGATTTTAATAATTTTCTAAAGATTTCATAAGGATCAGTTACATTTTAAATACCTGCATAAATTTCCGGATATAAGTGATGAAATAATGAAAAAAAATTAGCACAATCGGTTAATATGGACAGTAATGGGTGCAATCTTAAATTGAATTCAAAATTGCCAAAACTTTTAACAGAAATTGAACGGACTAACCGATTTTCTTCTGTTAATCCAGTCGCTATTAAGACTTCTCTATGCACTGACAGGTATCCGATGTATACTCCTTTTTAAAGGAACAAAAAAAGGCCACTGATTACGAATATATTGGGTAGGTTTTCGAAATATGAGTCAATTTTTTTTTAAACAAATTGTTTAAGCAATTTTATTATTCATTGACAAAATAATTTATAAAATCAGTTTTGATATGCTTAAGCAAAATTTGATATAATTCGATGTTCATAATTACTTTTTCTCCATTGTTTATAACAATTAATATAAATAATGACCCTGAATTATGTCATATGTTGAATTAAAAACTCGATTTTTAATTTGAAAATTTTTAATATTAAATTCTGCGTTCAGAATTAATCTCTTTTGTTTAAAGCTTCAACAAAGTATTTGAATTTGTAAACAAAAGAGATCAATTTATAACCCAGAATTTGATAGTAAAAATTTTCAAATTAAAAATCGAGTTTTTAATTAAAAACGTAAGACCTTCTGACGAAAATGGACTAACGTTCAACAAAATAATTAAACTTTTAAACAAGTTAAATTTTCATCCACACAGATGAGTTGTCTACTAAAAAAGGCATTTTAAAGCAAATACATGACCTTTGCGAACAAGAAATTTTTTTGCCTCCGAGTCAAATTTTCTAGACAAAAGATTAGTTTTTGATCACAGTTAAATTTTCGACAAAAAGATTAATTTTGTTGTAATTTAAAAAAATAAATTTTTAAACAATAACAAATAAAAATTCTACAAAACATTTTAATTTTCAGAAATCAATTTTTTTCAACTAAATTGACGAGTCATCATCAACAGCAAAAAACTAAATTTTTAACAAAGTAGTTTCACTTTCAACTAGAAAAGTTTAAGAAAATCGTTAAAATTCTTTGACATTGCTTTTAATCACTACAATTAATTGAAAATTCCTTGAAATGTCATAAAAGATCCTAAAATATTTGAAATATGTTCAAATTGCTTGAAATTTTTCAAAGCTGTTAAAAATTCCTTGCAATTTTAAAAATACCCTAAGACATATACAATCCTTCAGAATCTCATATTAAATTACTATAATCAATTGAAAATTTCTTGGAATCTTTTGAAATACTATAAATATTTCGAAAAATTTAAAGTCTTTCGAAACACCTTGACATATTTTAAAGATTTCTAAGGTACTTTGGAGTTTTTTAAACAACCCTGCTAAAATTGTTAAAATTCTTTGAAATTCCTTCAAATTATAAAAATGAATTGAAAGTTCATAGACATTTTTTTAAACATCCTCAAATATTTAAAATATTCTAAAATCTCTGAAAATTTTTTAAAGCTCTTGAAAATTCCTTGAATATAAAAGAAAAAACCTAAAATATTTCAAATCTTTTACAATCTCATACGAAATTATTTAAATCAATTGAAAACTTTTTGATATTTATCAAAATACCCAAAAATATATTAAATCTTTCAGAATCAGATATTAAGTTACCGTAATCAATTGAAAATTCCTTGGAAAATTTTTAAATCCTCTCAAATATTGTAATACTTTCAAAATATTTCGACATACCTTGAACTTTTTTAAAAAGATTTTAACAGTACTTCTTTAAAATTCTTTGAAATTCCTGCTAATTACAAGAATAAATTAAAAATTTCTTGACATCTTTTAAAACATCCTCAAATATTTTAAATCCTTAAAAATCTTTTAGAATCTTTTGTTTAAAACTTCCGGAAGTTCCTTGAAATGTAGAAAATACACGGAACTATTTCAAATCCTTCAAAACCTCATACTGAATTATTGAAATCAATTAAAAATTCCTTGGAATCTAATAAAATGTCCTAAAATATATCAAATCCTTCAGAATCTCATATTTAATTACTGGTATCAATTAAAAATTCTTCAGAATCTTTTGAAATTTTTCCGAATTTTTCAAATCCTTCAAAATCTTTTGAAATACCTAGAACTTTTTTTAAAGATTTCAAAAGTTTATTGGATTTTTTTCAAATAACCCTTCTAATATTTTTTTTTAATTTTTAAAAATTCCTTAAAATTATAAAAGTAAATTGAAAATTCCTTGACATCCTTTAAAACATCCTTATATATTGAAAATATTTTGAAATCTCTTGACATTGTTTAAAGCTTCAGATTGAAATTAAGAAAACAGAAAATTTTCAAAATATTAAATATTGGAATGTTAATAGATTAGAGTTTTTAAAATGGGATTAATGAAAATTAAAAGCTTTCGAAATTTAATTTTCAAAAATTGTTAATGATTAAATATGAATAATTTTCAACTCGATGGGATTCAAGTCTTCAAAATTTTAATTGAGGACTTGGAAGTTTATTTGCAAACAATTAGTGATCATGAATAAATTAAAAGAGATTTCAAAAGATTTTTAAGAGTTTTAAATATTTCAGGATGTTTTAAAAGATGTCAAGTAATTTTTAATTTCATTATATAATTTGAAGGAATTTCAAGGTATTATTAAAATTGTAGAAGGGTTATTTTACAAAATTCAAAAGTATTTTCGAAATCTTCAAAAAAAGTTGTAGGTATGTAAAAATATCATGAAGGATTTGAAAAATTTGAGAGTATTTTAAAAGATTTCAAAGAATTTTTAATTGATTACAGTAATTTAATATGAGATTTTGAAGGATTCAATATATTTAATGATATTTTAGTAGATTGTAAGAAATTTTCAATTGATTTCAATAATTTAGTATCAGATTGTCAAAAAATTGCAATATCTTAGGGTATATTTATAATTTAAAGGAATTTCAAAGAATTTTAACAATTTTAGCAGTTTAGAAGTATGAAATTTTGAAGGATTTGAAATATTTTAAGATGTTTTCAAACATTCTAAAGAATTTTTTATTAATTTCGATAATTTAAAGCTATTCGGAATTTAAAAATGCACTTTTTTTTGGTTGATCATTCATTAATTTGGTTGAAAAAATCTTTTTTTTTTTAAACTCAACGATTTTATTGAAAATAATTTTTTTGTAACTAGAAGAAAATAATCTTTTTTGTCGAAAATGTAACCATTATTGAACATTACTTTTTTCTATAGAAAATTAGTCTTGGTGGAAAATAAATTTCTTTTGTGCAAAAGTTCATGTGGTTTATTAAAAGTACCTTTTCTTAGTATACAATTTAGCTTTTTGGATGAAAATTTAACTTTTTGTTTGAAAATTAAACTATTTTGTTAAAAAAAATTTGAAAACATTGTTTCTAATCTATTTATTTGATTCAAAATTTATTCCCATTGCAGAAAACTAACTGTTTCAGTTGAAAGTTTACCGATTTTTATTTAAACTTAGATAACTAGTCATTAATATTAATATAATAATTTATAATTACAATATCAACATTAATAATATAAATAATAGTAATATATGTGTGTGTGTGTGTGTTTGTGTTTGTGTGTGTATCCTATGCATAGCCATGTTTCTATTAACTGATTATTCTAATGCATTGCGACTCTCTATTCCTCTTAGTCTTAATCGTCTCGTCGTTATGTAATAAACTTAATGCACAATATTTAAAACATAAAGTTTTATCTCGATCGAAATTACAATTTTTACCGAAATACTTTGCATCCAAAACACTTCGTTCGAAATTGTTATGTGCAGATTTTAAGGTCGTTTTTTTATTTACAGCACAACAGAAAGTAAGGACAATTTTAGGCACGCTCATGTCTCTCGTGGCTATCAAACATAAGAACAACCCTGAAATAGTGAGCCCAATTATATTTATTAAATATGGATAAAGCAATTTTGTAGTTTTCCAGTTTTAGCATTGGTCAACATCTGTGTGCCATAGAAGTTTTTTTATGTACAAAAAATTGCAAAGCGATACATTCTTTAAAAATGAATTTGTAATTAAAAACTTTTTTTTAATCCAGTGCAGAAATTGCCCAACTTATTTCCGAGTTCCGATCTGGGCCTGATCGGATTTTCCGCATGTGGCCCCAATGGAGTAGATGATGTGGCTTGCGTCAGAACCTCGTCGGGTCGGGTTAGATTAGGAAAGATTATGTCAAGTTTTCTGTTGTCGTCGTGATATTTTTTTTCTTTTATGGAACTTAAAATGCCAAAAGTAAATAGTGGATTGTGAGATCGGAATCACAGACTTGTTCCTGGGATTTCTTATAACCACAATGAAGGCAAAGGTTAGCTTCAATTCGCTAGAATTAACATCACAATTCATTTTTAGCTTCTGAAGATTTCCAGCAATGTATTTGAGAAAGCGTCGTCATTTTGAGTGCATTTACTATTTATGTGAAAAACAAAATTTTTTCCAGCTTTTTAGAATTTTATATTTTGTTGCTCGTATTCTGAAAATAGAGATTGCCTTATATAAAATGTATGGATTTCCGAATTAATAACATTATAAATTAAATGCTTTTTATATTTTCTCGAACATAACCTCACTTTTTAAATTTTACTCCACATGCCCCATGAGTATTAGTCAAACAAAAATCATTCCAAACGAATATTGAGAAAATACAAGAAGACTAATATAAAAATTCATTCGTGCGTGTGTGCAATAGCTCTAAATTTGAACATTGTTTGTCAAAGCATAATAGTTCTCTTCAAAATACAAACTCTTATTGATAAATTTAAGCAATACAAACAGATTATGTAATGCAGAATATTGAGAATGAGATATAATTATATATAATGTATAATATTAAAAAATTGAAGTTTCGTAAAATTCAAGGTTTAAAAAATATTAATATAAAAACTTTTGAAATTTTACGAATTATAGAAATAAAAATTCGAGGGGTTATATCTGGGGTCTGGTGATAGACAGATTACCCTATAGAGGCCACATTTTTCCCGATCGGGTCCCGACCGGCACCGCACCAAAATTTCTGCACGGAATTCTGCCACCATTACTTATTTACAAAAAACGGTGTATCGGCAAGTGAAACGTTTGAAACAAAATTCTGAAAGAAGGCATTTCAAAATATGATGTAACATTTTTAGATTGTAGAACTTTCATTTCTAAACATTAATTCATCATCATTTTCAAATCCATTTAGAAAAATTATTCTTTTTTTTACAGCGCCAGCTCGAAGATGGATGGACAACCGTCCAAAATATTAAGGGACAATTCCTTGGCACATGGTTTCTTCCAAAAGAGATGTCAAAGTTGAAACTAATTCCAGAAGACGCGCTCTGGATGCGTATAAAAATACTAACTCAAAGTTAATATTTCATTTTTTATAATCAACTTCCTAAATGGAGGACGAAATATGAACTTTGGTACCCCCACCCCTTTTCTTCGAATATCCTCTGAATCCGCCTTTGGGGATGTATAAAAAACTAGTATTTATTCGTAGTAAATTTTTGTTGGGCATATGTTAATTTTAAGAGACTTTTCGCACATT
This sequence comes from Belonocnema kinseyi, assembly GCF_010883055.1. Taxonomy (NCBI): domain Eukaryota; kingdom Metazoa; phylum Arthropoda; class Insecta; order Hymenoptera; family Cynipidae; genus Belonocnema; species Belonocnema kinseyi. The sequence continues at coordinate 120,223,281 of NC_046659.1, read as the reverse complement.
TTTAGTAGACATACCGGTTTGAAGAATAAAAAATGTTTAGGATTTCAAAATATAGATTAAAAATGTATACGGCAGTTCTGTAGAATTGCGTCATATCCTAATCTATGACTTGTCGCGTCTTTTTTTTTTTAAAGTAAATAATTTTGATTTATTTTCAATTAATTTAATTTATTAATTTGAAAATCAGAGATGACGGAAAGTTAGTGTTTTGTGAAGAAAATTAATTCTAAAAAAAGAACAAAAACTTAGCATAATAGTTCAAATTTCAACGAAAGAAATACATTTTTTTTTAAATGACGAGTTTTACACGGAAAAGCTAATCTTGTTATTTAGAAGATTAATTTTTTATAAAAAATACAAGTTAGACAGAACCTTTAAATTTTGAAGTCATACGGATAAATTTTTAACACAAAAGAGTACCCCAATTGTTGGAAAATTTTCATTTTACACTGAGTTCTTTACTAACGTGAGTACTTAACTTTTCAACTAATTTTCAAGTAAAAAATATAAGTTTTGAACGAAATAATTTAATTGTGAACTAAATAAGAAAATTTTAAATATTTAAAAAGATTTTAAAAGATTTACAAAATTGTCAAAAAAGAATCTTTTAATATTCAAGGTTTTTGAAAGTTTTCGAGGTATAAAACACGCTTTGTTTATATCTTCAGAGAATTTCATATTTGTTAATTTTTATTTTGGAAAAATCATTTTTATAAATTGTTTTAGAATATTTCAAAAAAGAAAAAAAAATGTACACAATGATCAATTTGAAACTTCGTATATAGTTACAGATTATTTTTCAATTGTGTACTTTTCAATTCACAATTCAATTGCACACTTAGCGCGCGAACAAAAATGACGACAAAATTATAAAAGAAATCTACTGCCGGCCTCCGCAGTTACGCGTGCACTCGCGCAAGTTGCACGAACGCCTTCGGCCAAATTCGAGATTGCTCGGACATACTCGTAACCATAATCAAATAGCACTATACAAAAAATCGGGAAAAAGGTTTCAATTTCTATAATAGGTCGCAGGTTTCGGGCAGTTTCATATTTAGAATGTCAATTTCTCAAATAAGTTTTACAGACTATAGTATTTACTTTCTTTCTTATTGAAACTATTTTCAGACACACTATTAAGCTCCATAAGACTTTTTAGTACGACTAATCTTTAAAAAACACGTTCACACTATTTCGTATTCAAAATAATATTTTTTTGCTGAAGCTTATTAAAGACTTATGTAAATCTTAAATTTTCGTATTCTAATACGTATAACTCGAATATTTTAAGATCAATGTGCAAATTTTTTCGCGAATTTATAGCGGGCCATTTGCATCGGAAAAAGCTACGAGGGTAGTTCAATAAGTCCTTAGAATGAAGTATAAAAACAATTTTTTTTGGCTAAATTTTTTTTTATTTTTCAACATAATCTCCTTGGAGCTCTATACACTTGGTCAATCGCTTTTCAAGTTTTTTTAATACTTCAGAAAAGTGCGTTTGCGGAAGTTCCTCAAAATAAGCACTTACAGAGGCAATGACGTCTTCGTTGTCTGGAAATCTCTGTCCACCGAGCCATTTTTTCAAGTTTGGAAATGAGAAAAAGTCACTGGGGGCTAAATCTGGTGAATACGGTGGGTGTTCGACCAATTCGAATTTTAGTTCTTGAATTTTAGCCATTGAAACGAAGCATGTGCATCCCAAAAAACTGTAGCCATAAACTTACCAGCTGACCTTACGGTCTTTGCCTTCTTTGGAGCTGGTTCGCCTGTGGAAATCCACTGTTTGGATTGTTCCTTTGTCTCAGGAGTGTAATGGTGTAT
>NC_046659.1:120206102-120221360 GCF_010883055.1 Belonocnema kinseyi | reverse complement strand
TCCAATTCATTTTTTATCTCATATGGAGTTAAACTCTTTAAATGAAAATGTTTGATTACCGCTCTGAACTCGTTTTTTTTTCATTTTTCTTAACGAACAATTATTTTTTTAATTGGTTATAAAAACACGTAAACTCAGAAGATGTGGACTGTGACTGCACCATATATCTAGTCGGGAGTGATGCTGACTGAAAACACATGATTTGGAGCGATTCGCGCGCCATATGTTGGTCATTCTAAGGACTTATTGAACTACCCTCGTAATTTGACGCGCCCTTTAAATGTTTGGATATTAGTAAATTCAGAAATTCGTAATGTAACCTTTCACTCATTTCATTGCCCCCGCCCTTAAAAAAACGATCGTTTATGTTCGAGGTCCACACACTGTGTTGTCCGACAGCGGAAAAATGCGAGTTTTCGCGTTTTCAAATATAAAAAGCGGAAATTATTACTTTTAAATGTCCCTTTGAAATTTCTTATATATAATTCTTTAAATTTCTAGAAAAGTTAAAGAATATGTGCTTATCATGCATGATATTTGATAAATTCAGCCCAGTGATCCCAGATTTGAAACGAGGTTCACTCCAATACTATGACAGGGCTATGTCCGTGTAAATAAAGTAGGAGACGATGACTGGGTTGCGCGCGCAACCTATTTCTCCTCTTCTGAATTTGAAAACTCGAAGGTGCACGATTGCCGGTCGGAACACTTCGGCGGTTCTATTTATATCTCTATCAAGTATAAAATATAAATTATATAAATATTCATACTATTATATATACATAAACAGATACTCAATTTATAATAGTCATATTTATATCTTGATCCACCTTGGAAAGAAACTAAAGAATTTGGCAATTTTGGAATTGATCTCGTTTGGATAAAAACTCAATTATTTGGTTAAAAAATTAATTATTTTGTTAAAAATGTAACTATTTTGGAAAAAAGTCCTCTTTTCTATCAAACTTTCAGCTACTTTGTTAAAATTGTTACACTATTTTTATTTGAAGGTTCATCTCTTTCGTTGAAAATACATTTTTGAAACTGAAAATTAAAAAAATTTAACTATTTGGTTGAAAGTATAACTCTTTGATTTAAAACTCATGTTTTTCGCTTAAAAATTCAACTTTTTGTAGGTAATTTGTCCTATTGGCTTTAAAATTAAATAATTTCTTTGCAAATTCATATATTTTGTTTAAAAATTCTCTATTTTGTAGATCCTTAATTTTCTTCATCGAAAATTCATCTTATTGGTTGACAATTTAACATCTTTGTTGAAAATTCATTTTTCCTGTCCAAACTTATTTATTTTCATTTGAAACTGTAACTATTATGGGATTGATTAAAAATTAATCGTATATATTGGTTAAGTTGAAAAATCGTTTTTTTTATGGAACATTAATCTTCTTGGTCGAAAATTCACCTTTTCCTTCGAAAATTTAAAAAATTTGTTGAAAATTCGTTTTTTCTCTTGTTAAATTCAATTTCCTATCAGTTTTCATCTGGAAATTGAACTATTCCATTTTTGGTTGAAATTTTATCCTGTACATTGTATTAGTTAAAACATCAATTATTTGATAGAAAATTAATTTATTTGTTTTCGATTATGATTTTTTTTTAATTGAAAGAAATTTTTAATCAAATTTTTTAAGCTGAATTTAAGGTATTAAAAATTGAAAAATAATTGATTTTAGAAGATGATTCTGAATCCAATTAAAATTAAAGAATTAATAGATATTAGTTTTTTAAATTATTTTCAATTATGACTTCGAATATTAATTCAGTCTAAAAAATTTTATTGTTAACCCATTCAATTTGAAATTTTTTTAATAAAATAAGAAAATTTCGTTAATTATCAGCAATATTTAACCGTTTATATAAAACAATCCATTATAAGAAACTATTAAAAACTATACAAATTTGAACAGAATACTTCGGAATAGAAAGCCTTGAATTGTTAAAATGTAATGAGCTATATTTTAACTTTGAACGCTACAATTTTAATTTAAAAAAAGATTCAAAATTAATTAAATACTTGAAATTATTTCAAATGATTTGAAACACGGTGTAGATTTTTCCAGATTAAAAAAATTAAGCTTTTTGAGTATTTTAAAATATTTAAAAAGATTTTAAAAATTAAAAAAAAAACAAGAAAAAAGCAGGACGATTTTAAGGAAACTTTTTTTATTTTGCAGTTTTTTAAATGTTAGAAAAAAATCTAATCAACAAAATATATCAATTTTCAACCCAAAATTTTACTTTTTAATAAAATAAATTAATTTCCTATCAAATAATTGGTGTTTTAACTGTTTATGATTAGATTATATAAAATGATTTTATTTATTTTTAGTTTGCTAGGGGCGAGGGGCACTTTTTTTTATTTTTGTATTTCCACATTTTTTGTAGGTCCTTTTCGGTGGTTTTTTATGCCTTTCAGGCTCTTTCCACCGAGCCAATATATTTATTTATATATACGGCGCAACATGATTGTTTTACTTTTATTACATAACCTTCCTAACAGGTGTAATTAAGATTTTTAAGTTCTTATTTTATAGTAATAATAGTTACATGATGTACATTTTAAAAACTTAACAAATTACCAAAAATTATATATTTTTATAGAGAGTTTTTCTTATATTTTTCAAAGTAAATAATTACTACATCTGTTTAAGAAAACGGTAGGGTGTGTGTTGTCAAGAAATCATTCACATATTTATTTAAAGTGCTTTTCTTTTAAACTATTGATATAAATATTTATAGATAGGTAACACAGATAGATTTATAGTATAAATATTTATCTTTTTAGTTTAAACAATATCACACACTAAAGAAGAACTTGGACAATTTTTTGATCATTCACGTTATCATTTTATCAGTTATTAAAATTCAAATATTCACAACATTATCAAAATCTCATTTGGTTAAAAACTCAATTATTTGGTTGAAAAATTAATTCTTTTGTTGAAAATTTAACTATTTTGTAAAAAAGTCCTTTTGTCTATCAAAAGTTCAAATACTTTGTTAAAATTTATTTCTTTTTGTATTTGAAGGTTCATCTCTTTCGTTGAAAATTTAACTATTCTGATGAAAATATGTTTCATGTGTTGTTGAAAATACATTTTTTGAAACTGACGATTAATTTATACCATTTTTGGTTACAAAAATCATGTCTTTTGTCAAAAATTCGTCTTTCTTTGTAAAAATTAAATTTTTTTATTGTAAATTTATACTTTTTGGTTAAAAATTTTTACTTAATCAGGATTCGTATTTATAGTTGCAAATTCAACTATAATTATGAATCCTTAATGAGAAAAAATTTTTTTTTACTAAGTAGTTCAACTTTAAGTGAATAATCGAATTTTCCAATCAAAAATTATGATTTTAATTTTTAACAATATAGTTGGATCATATTGTTGAAATCAGATTCTGTAAGTAACTCGTGCAATAGAAAAATAGAATCAAATCGTTAAGAGATTGATAACTTTGCAACCAAAAAATATTTGCAGTTGATATTTGAACCTAAAAATTAAATTTTTAACCAAAAAGTATAAATTTTTCATAAAAAAATTTAATTTCTACAAAGAAAGACGAATTTTTAACAAAATACATGATTTTTTTATCCAAAAATGGTATAGATTAATCTTCAGTTTCAAAAAATGTATTTGCAACAATACATGAAACATATTTTTATCATAAAAGTTAAAGTTTCAACGAAAGAGATGAACCTTCAAATACAAAAATAAATAAATTTTAACAAAGTAGTTGAACTTTTGATAGAAAAGAGGACTTTTTACAAAATAGTTACATTTTCAACAAAAGAATTAATTTTCGAACCCAATAATTGAGTTTTCAATCAACCGAGATTTTGACAATGTTGTGAATATTTGAATTTTAATAACTGATAAAATGATAACGTAAATAATAAAAAAATTGTCCAAGTTTTTCTTTAGTGTGTGATATTGTTTAAACTAAAAAGAAAAATGTTTGTACTATAAATCTATCTGTGTCACCTATCTATAAATATTTATATCAATAGAAAAGAAAAACACTTCAAAGAAATATGTGGATAATTTCTTGACAAAGCATCTTATCGTGTTCTTAAACAGATGTACTAGTTATTTACTTTGCAAAATATAAGGAAAAATCTTTATAAAAATATATAATTTTGGGGGAATTGGTAAAGTTTTTAAAATGTACATCATGTAACTAGCATTACTATGATATTAAAACTTAAAAAATCTTATATGTAATCAAAGAAAAATAAAAATTTTGAGCCAAATATATAAATAAATATATTGGCTCGGTCGAAAAAGCCTAATAGGCATAAAAACCACCGAAAAGGACCTACAAAAAATTTGGGAATAAAAAATAAAAAGAAGTGCCCCTCGCCTCTAACAAACTAAAAATAAAGAAAATAATTTTATATAATATAAACATAAACAGTTAAAACACCAATCACTGGATAGGAAATTAATTTAGTTTGTTAAAAAGTAAACTTTTGGGTTGAAATTTGAGACATTTTGTTGATTAGATTTTTTTTCTAACATTTAAACAACTGCAAAATAAAAAAGTTGCCTTAAAATCGTCCTGATTCTTTCTTGTTTTGTTTTTTTTTTTTAATTTTTTGAATCTTTTCAAAAACTCACTTAAAATTAATTTTTCAAATGAAAAAATCATTCTCAATTTTCTTAGCAATCACAACAATTTTTTTATCCTTTTTAAATATGGGTTGTTTAAATAAAATGTCAAACATTGGTAATAATTAATGAAATTTTCTTATTTTAATTTAAAAATTTCAAATTGAATGGGTTAAAAATAAAATTTTTTCAGACTGAAATAATATTCGAAAAGAATTTTAAAAACTAACATCTATTAATTCTTTAATTTTGAACGGATTCAGAATCATCTTCTAAAATGAATTCTTTTTCAAATTTTAATACCTTAAATTCAATTAAAAATTAAAAAATTCTTTCAATAAAAAAAATCATAATCGAAAACAAATAAATAAATTTTCTATCAAATAATTAATGTTTTAACTAATACAATTTACAGGATTAAATTTTAACAAAAAATGGAATAGTTCAATTTTCAGATAAAAACTGTGATAAAAAATTGAATTAAACAAGAAAAAAAACAAATTTTTAACAAAATTGTTAAATTTTCAAGGGAAAAGGTGAATTTTCGACCAAGAAGATGAATGTTCTATAAATGAAACGAGTTTTCAACTCAACCAATATATACGATTAATTTTTAATCAATCATATAATAGGTTGTCAGATAAGGAAAAATAATTTTTAACAGGAAAAATGAATTTTCAACAAAGTTGTTGAGTTGTTATCCAATAAGATGAATTTTCGACCAAGAAAATTAATGATCTACAAAACAAACAAATTTTAAACAAAAGACATGAATTTTCCAAGAAATTATTTAATTTTAAAGTCAAAAAGACCAACTACCTACAAAAAGTTTAATTTTGAAGCGAAAAATATGGGGTTTCAATCAAAGAGTTGAACTTTTAACCAAATAGTTAAATTTATTAAATTTTCAGTTTCAAAAATGTATTTTCAACGAAAGATATTAACCTTCAAAGAAAAAAATTACATTTTAACAAACTAGTTCAACTTTTGATAGAAAAAAGCACTTTTTTACAAAATAGTTACACTTTCAACAAAATAATTTATTTTTCAACCAAATAATGGATTTTTTATCCAAACGACATGAATTCCAAAATCGCCAATTTCTTTAATTTCTTTCAAATGCGGATCAAAAGTGTATCTATATATTTATATCATTTATATTATTTATATTTTATAATTGAAATAACGTAAGCTCAAAATATACGCATATAAAGAGGCGCGCGAAGTATTCAAATCATGAGAATCGCCAGCATCGAAATCTGGAAACACTAAAATCGTAATCTCTTGATTTTATTTCGAAGCAGTAAGCAGATAGAGATATAAATAGAACCGCCGAACTGTTCCGACCGGCAATCGTGCACCTTCGAGTTTTCACATTTAGAAGGGGAGAAATGGGTTGCGCGCGCAACCCAGTCGTGTACACGGTCTCCTACTATATTTCCCACGGACAAGACCTGTGATAGTATTGGAGTGAACGTCGTTTCAAATCTGGGATCACTGATTCAGCCTTGTGTGTCTCCACTTTGTTCGTCGTACATTAAATGCCCCCCCCCCTTTTTCAGGCGTTAAATCGCTCGTTCTCACTTCTACTCAATAGAGTGAAAACGAGCGTTTTCGCTCCGCTGGCGAACAAAATAGGTTTCTCTCAAAGTTGTCAATTGACCTGAAGATTAGTGCATCTCAACATTACTACATTAATGACTTTTTAAAACTTTCAATAAATTAATTACTACACGTTTTCTTCAAGGATTTACCAAACCTAAAGCGTTTGATGTGCTGGTACGCCAAGGTATACCGGTCGGAGAATATCGTAAAAACGATTTTTACGCGTACCGGTATTAGCCAGAGACAGTTGCACATACTCGTCCAGCAGGTGATTCGAAAAAAATACATTCTAAAACCAATATATATATTATAGAATTATAAGTTGAGCAATTTTTTTAAATTGATGTATATTTTAGAGCTTTATAAAATATTCCTCATCTAAAGATTAATTAAATGTAAAATCTATTTTGCATGACTAGAGTAGATCAACCTACTTTTTTAGTACATTTCAGTTATATGTTTTTCAATGATTAAAATAATAAATTTGATATGATTTCTCACAGGAAAAACTGAATGACAAGATTAAGAAATGCTACGAGTTCTTCTATGATGCAAGAATTATTTGATGTTTACATTTCCGAACAGAAAATTGATGCATTTACTTTATTTAAGGACAAATTGATTTCACGAGTGGGAAACATATCTGATTTTTTTAAATCAAGGTCGAGAATAAATTTATTACTTGTTTATTCAGGTATATATTTGCTGCTGCAATTATTAAAAAATGTATTCACCTTTTTCAAGAAATCATTATAAAAAATAATATTATAATTAATCAATTAATCACCATATTCATCAAAACCATCTCCTGACAAATTAAATCATGTTAAATATTTTTATTTTATGTTTTACAATGTAATTCAAGTGAAGGCCGTTGAGGAAAATGTCTTTTTTCAAAGTCCTAATTGACTAATGAAATATGTTTTTCTTATAATTGATAAAAAGATTATTTAGGATTAATATATAAGTTATAAAATGAAAGGCTTAAGTGCGATAATATAATCATTCAAATGTAAAGGGGTAATTCCATTCAGAGGAAAAATTTTCTGGTTTTAAAAATGTTAAAAAATAAATTTCTTTACTGTAGTTGAAATCGTTCTTTGTTATTTTACCATTCTCTTTAGTTATTGAGTTATACACAAAGTTCAACTTTAACTAAGAGAATTGATCGCCACTCAAATCTCTTATTTTTCGAAGAAAATGAAGCAGGAGACTTTTTGTGCATTTAGGAAGAAAAAATTTTTTTCGCGAGATAATAATTATTAGTTCGCAAAAATTATTTTCAATTTTTGTGTTAAAAAGTTCAGGTAGGTATTCACTAAGGGATATTATCCTCCCTCAAAATAAAAGGAGCCACTGTATTTATCAAAGAGAAAAAATGAAAGTAATTGATTACGTGTTCGCTTAGAATTTTCGTCTTACATAAAAAATAGCATATATATTCATGAAAATGATTCTTGGAATACTTCTAAGGCTAGTATTTAAAAAAATATGAATTGGTTAATTAATGGAATGCCGTGTATTCTGAATATTTAAGTTTATTTAGTATTGGTAAAAAACAGATTCTTTTACTGGAAAAGTTTAATTTCAGGAACGAAGAATTATTTAAACAATCAACAGTACGGTGAATCGATTATGTTGATGCTATTTTAAGTATATTATATTATGTTACTCAAAGAAGGTATGCATTTTGCCCAAAGCAATCTGTATAAGCATCAGAGAAAGCAGAGATTCATAACGTCTTTTTAGAATAGATGGCTATGCTTAAAAAGATTTTCTTCAAACAGATCTTCCCTCTCATCAAATTAAGTCATATTTTACGTTAGGAGTGGTTTCCTAAGGTAGTTTGAACATGAGTCTTTACCATCTTAACCCACTGGTGAAATAAAAAACCGAACTATTAAAATTAAAAAGAATTCTCACAAGTTCGAATCTTGAATATTTATTAGCAGAAACAGCACGACTCTGCCCGTGTATGAATCAAATCAGGGATCCGGCCGGGTCCTATTCGGATAGCCCCGCTTTAAGCCGGGCGCTGGTCGGGGAATCCAGCCGGGATGCGGCTAAAAACGTCTCAGTAAAGTGGACGGATCCCGGCTTCAATACCGGCCGGGATCCGGTCGGGTAATCCAGCCAAAAAACGGTTAAGAAATGTTGCTGCAGGCGAGAAATTGGTATCTGGTTTTGTCTTTTAAGGCTCATCGTAAAGATTACGCTGAACTTTAAAAGTCAAATCAAGTAAACCAATTCTGGCAAGAAAATCGGAGTAGAATTCGATTCCCTGATGATAGAATCTAATAGAAATTTGGAAGCCACATGGTGATTTAAGGTTAGGAAGAAAGAAAGTAAGAACTGTATGCACAGGACTATATTTTAAGTAAAAATAATAATTATTCGCACACTAAGCGGGGGTTTCAAACTAAATGTTGAAATAAAGTTGATTTTAACCACGAGTCTCGATTTTATTTGCGAACTTCGAAGAGACGACGCGACGTGAGTGCAAGAAGCATCATCGTTCCAGGTGCGAGCCTGAAAATTACTGAGTGTCTATGCAGACGACATACACAGCAGACGCTACATATGGCGGTAAATTTGAAATTGTACAGGCTAAACATTGTCTGAATATAGAGGAGTTTATAAAAATTGTATCATTTCTGTTGTTGCACATAGCAGAATCGATGACAGTTTAATTTAAAATATTAAATTATTCGAAAAAATTTAACGTTTTCCTTTAAGAATTTTAAAAAAGCTCATTTTTGAGCCTGACCGGCTCCCGCCCGGTTCCTGTCCATGAAACCCAACTAGGGGTAGCCCAGCCGGTATCCGACTAGAAATCTTGTTGTATCAGGGCCAACTGGGAAAATTTTTACACGGGGGTATTTCAAGGAAAACATAAATCGGCGATTTAGTATCATGCACCAATTATGTAAAGAACAGAATTCATTTTTTTAGATATCTTCTTCTTTTAAAAAATTTGTAATCGATCTGAAAATTTAGATTGTTCGTTATATCTACAAAAAATTCAAATTTGTACCTTTTTCCTTGTTTTGCACTAATTTTAAATGATTTAGAAATAATAATTAAAATACTTACGTTTTCTCTTAATCCTCAAGCGTAGTTGTTTACCCTGGAATCACATTAAAGTTCATTTTATATATTTATTGTTAAACTTCTCAATTTGTTGTTTAATAAAAAGCAATCATAACTTGATATTCTTTCAACCAGAATTTTAATTGCCTAATTTAAAATGTAGGTAACATGGAAAAAAGGTATCTACTTCTTGGAGAAATGGGCCCAGAATACTGAGAAACTTTCATGGGTTTTTGAATTCACATTTTTCGAGCGATTACCATAGTATGGCTTTTATACTTTTTGTGTAAGGAAATCAACCTGTAAAATAAAAAATAATCTAGATAATTTGGACAATTAGGATTATTCTTATTCAAATCAAATCATTTTTGCAAAATTTTATAAATAATTGCTATGTTCCATTACAAATTAATAATATAAACAACCAAACAAAATTTTTAAAACAAAAACAGAATGCTGTTGAAAAGTATGGCAGAAAGACGGTGAATGTGTATAATTTATGGGAAGTTCATTATACTATAGTAATTTTGAGATTGTAAAAAATTTTTATATTTCTTAACTTTGCTAAAACAATTAGAAGGCAGAGTTTTCAAATTTGAGACAGACAGGCTAATTTTCATTTACAATTTCACAATATGACCTTCTTATTGTTTTAATAGAGTTGATAATGCTACACGATCGCTTTATTTGATCAAAATGTTCTATTTTTCACGTGTCCCATTTTTGTAAAATTATTGGAATTGTTAAATTCAGTTCGAACTAAAGTAAATAATTAAATTTAGAAAAATAAGCTAAAAAATAAATAAGCTAAATAATAAAATATCCTTCTTTAAGCACTCAAACTATTGCTTATGGAAATAGATGTTTACATTCTCATCAAGAGAAGGTATTAGATTTGTGTAAAATTTGACCCCCCCCCCCCGGTTTTTGTCAAATTTCCACATTTTGAGACCCTATGAATCCCAAAAACAGGTTTTTCGTTAGCCAACCATTTTGGGTGAAAATTAAAAAAGTGAGTGCATTTTGAAAATTTTTCAGACCACTTTTTTTCAAAATTCGAATATTGTCTGTACGAATATTAATAGTACTCAATCAGACGTTCAATTTATCGTAATGACTTTTTTTCTATAAAAGCAAAATTTACCAGAGTTATAGCATTTACAAAATTTCAAAAAACACTTGAAAATCAACCTTTTTAGCCAAATAACCCACGATATAGAAAAAAGTCAAGAGAAGAAAAAAAATTTTTTTCAATGCCCTATAAGACCGTTTTAACAACTTTTCGAATGTTTTTGAAAAATCTAAAATTCAAAATTTGACAGCATCAAAAAATAATGGAAAATAAAAAATTACATTTTGCGGTTAAAGTGTGCAAAATAGGTAAAAAAATGGCTAGGCGAAAGTTCTGAGTTTAAAAAAAAATACAAATTTAATTTAAATCACTTTTTGTTAGCATGCTTATTTTGTATTTTGATTGTGGAAAACGATATTAACAATAAAAGAATCAGCCCGCTGCGTGGGCACATTCTCATGACAACTAATGTTTTTAAATTTTTTTTTCGTCCCATGTGTAGGTTTTCAAAAAATTTACTTTTTTTTTTAAATGTTCTTAATGCTATTTTTCACGATTCGAATAAAAAACAAAATTATTGATAAATTATTCATGGCAAATTAATTAATTCAGACATTCTCATCAATAGAAGGTATTACATTTATGTAAAATTTGACCCCCCCCCCGATTTTGTCAAATGTTCACGTTTTGAGACCTTTTAAATCCGAAAAACAGGTTTTTACCAATGTGTCTGCCTCTCCATCCGTAGATGTCTTTTTGTTAGCACGATACCCTTCGAAAGAATTGACTGATTAGATTTTCCTCTGGTAAATTCTTTGACTATGTTCAAATAAAAATAGAGTTTATAAGACAGCCACTTCGGATCAATATTCAAAAAGTGAGCACATTTCTTATATTTTGGAGACCACTTTCTTTTAAATTAAAAATTTTTCTCTATGGATCTTTATAGTATTGGAAATGACAAAAAATGTACCCTGATGACTTTTATTGATAAAAGCAAAGTTTACCACAGTTATAGCATTTACAAGATTCCAAACAACACAGTAAAATATGAACATTTTAGGCCAAATAAGGCATATTGGGAAGAAAAATTACTTGTTTGGTTAAGAATTCTAAGTGATTTTTGCTGTCAGTTTTCAATTTTTTTATAAATAAAAAAAAATACGAAAAATGGCCTTTCTTCTATTTGCCATTCCCGCTGCTCGTCAATAACAGCAAAAATAAGTGAAATAGCTTAAGTTACATAAAATAGCATCAGTTAAAGATGTTCCCATATTAGACAGTATACAAGAAAAAATTTGTTATCAACAAATTATTTCTAGAAAATTTTTTTTCTACGATTTTCCATAAATACATGTTTTTATATTCTCATCATTTCTCATTGAGAAAGTATTACATTTGCCGGAAATTTGAAATCAAAGTTTTTTAACGGATCTCCACGTTTCGACACCTTTTGAATCCGAAAATCAGATTTTTACGATGGCGTCTGTCTGTCCGTCCGGCCGTCCGTCCGTAAACACGATAACTCTCGAAAAAACGAACGAATCAAATCCATCTTTGGTACACTTTTTTAAGGTTCTAAAAGAAACAACAAGTTCGTAAACCAGCGATTTTTGATGAAAATTCAAAAATTGAGCGCATTTTGAAAATTATTTAGACCTTTTTTTCTGAATTTGAAAATCCAATGTACGGATATTTTTAGTATTAAAATGAAAAAACAATTTATCTGAATGACTTTTTTCGACCAAAAGTAAATTATCAGAGTGATAACGTTTTTAAAATGTTTTAAATCAACCGAAAATCAAAATTTTAAGCCAAAAAACGCACGATATGAAAAAAAGTCCAAAAAACAAAATCATTTCTTTTTGAAAGCCCTACAAGATAATTATAACAAATTTTTGGATTTTCTTCGAAAATCAAAAATTCAAATAGCACAAAAAACAATTAAAAAAAATCCATTTTGTGGACAATGAGGATTTCAAATTTATTGTTATTTGTTAAACAGTTCTAAGCAAAAACAAAAAAAAAGATTTTTTTCTATGACAGCAATACACACTTGAAATAGTTTTTCGACTGATGCCTGATAATGAAAATTTAAAAAATCTCACAGATGGAATCTAATAGAAGTTAATTTATGCTAATTGTTGAAGTTCTTAATTTGTGGTTGCTTAATTAAAAGAAAAAATTTTATTTCATATACTTTCAATCGATATTCGAATATTTTAATTTGAAATGTGCAAAGCTAAGAGAAGATAAATTTAAAGCACATGTAAAAAAGGTATCTGATTTTTGCAAAATAAGCCTAGAATTTTAAGATAAATCTATTTTGGTTTTTAAATTGAGATTTTTGCAGCGATTATCACAGTATGGCTTCGATACCTTTATTGAAGAAAAGATGAGCTGTAAAATAAAAATAAAAATTATTCAGATACTGAAGTTAATTCTTAGTTAAGTCAAATCGGTTTTGCAAATTTTGATAAATAATCGCTATTTTCTATCGCAAATTAAAAATTAAAAATTAAAACTTTAAATATTTTTAAATTGTAAAAAATTCGTGTTTTTCTTAACTGTGCTAAAACAATTTCAGAATATGACCTTCTTATTGTTTCAATAGAGTTGATAATGTTACACGATCCTGTTATTTGATCAAAATGTTCTATTTTTGACGTTTTCCATTTTTGTGATTTTTTTAAATATTAAATTCAGCTCAAAGTAAATTTATTTATTAATTTTGATTCAGAGAGAAAATAGGCTGAAAAATAACATAAACTTCTTCAAGCAGTCAAGCTGATGCTTATAAAAATAGATTTTTAAGAATATTTTAATTAAATCTTGTACAAAATATACGTTTTTCACTCTTGTGACATTATCTTGTACGGCGACCTATTATTTATTTACAGGACTTATAAAAAAATATTTTTCATAAATTCACTATTCCCTCAAAGCCACAATTCTTGCATTATCTATACATTTCTGCTTTAAAGATAAGCAGTTTATTCAGAATATTTAGGTCAATACCTAATGTTTTTTTTCTTTCGATCCTGTTTTGTAATCATAATCATATAATAGAATTTCATTTTAAAAAACTTTGATACCAAAAATGAAAAAAGAATTATTCTCTTAAAACAGTTTTCTGCATGACAAACACCCCTCCACAAAAAGTAACTTAGCCAGAAATTCAATCAAAACATCTGAATATCTATCAACCTAGATCAACTTTCAACCATGCAGTGGAATTTGTGACTGAAAAGATGAATTTTCAACTAAGAAACTAAATTTTTCACAAAATATATTATTTTTCTGAATATTTTGACATTCTTAAATTCTTAACTCTTTTACTATTCTTTACTGTATGAGATGATAATTAATTCAAGGTAACAAAAATAATTCTTCAAACAATTCATCATCGTTCATAACTATCTGTACTCAAAGTTTTACTAATTAGTTGCGGTTTCCTTTGAATTTGTCAGCTTACCCTTGAATGTTTAAATTGAAAAAACTATTAAATATAAATATTATTTATACCAATAGACGCTAACTATAACTACTTTTAGGCAAATTTACATTAGAAATATTATTCGAATACAAAATTTAGAGATTATTCTAAATATTTGTTTTAGTTCCTGAAAATATATTCCTGAAAAAGAAATATTGTTTACAAATTCTTTTTTCTATTGCTTTCTATTAATTGTTAATGACAGAAGACTAGAGAGAAACTTTATTCCATTAACTTAAGAGAATATTATTAAAAACTAATATAAAAATATAAAAATTATTACCTCACTCTAATGCAGGAAATTCAAGAAATTCGTGGGATTGACTGTAATCATTGAATTAATAGAATTCAAGGAAGTCACAGAATTAATGCAATTAACAGAATTCCAGGGGTGAATCTCGTGCATTACTTAAATTATGAAAATTTCTTGAATTCCGTGAATTTCATGAATTTCATTAATTCCTTGAAATACATGAATTCCATGTACTTTATAAATTCCATGGATTCCTTAATTTTCGTAAATTCTTTTGATTCCGTGAATTTCTTTAATTTATGAATTGCGTGAATTCTGTTAATTAATTCCATAAATTCTAAGTAAAGGTGCAATATCGCTGTACTTGCGAATTCAGAAGTCACTTATCTTTCATTTGTTTTGTACGTAACTTCATGAAAAACAAATGAAGAACAAGTGACTAAGTTCTGAATCGTAATTTATTTATTTTAAGTTTTTTATAATAATGTCATTATTATTATAAGTATCAATTTTTTCATTGATTCAATAACACAAATAAGATTATCACGAAAATGATTGAAGAAAAGATAACTCTTTTCTAAGACTAAGGACAGATTGTCACGCATTGTTTTAAAATTACTATTATCAATTACGCAAATTATTATTTAATGTCCCACATCCAATTTTGGAATCACTGTTTGTTTATTGTCGGAAAATTTCAGTGGAAAACGGTCCTTTTTGCATGTAAAGAAATAAATCATAGTTTTAATAAAAAAATTGTTTATAACAATCATATAAATTATTCTTTATTGAATTTCGTTAGTTAGTCACCGCAATAAAAGTCACTCTAATAATTATTGAAAAAAAAAATTTTCTACGAGGAAACGGCCGATTAGGAGACTTGTTTAACTAAACTGTAATAAACAATCTATATTGTTTGTGCTTGATAAAGCTTAAAGTATATAAATGGCTTTGAAGACAATTGTGAATGATGTTTGCTCAGAAAAATCAATACAGCTATGAGAAAAACTCGTTTATAAAGAATTTGTTTATGGAAATGTTATTAAAAAGAATAGTTGTTCATTCATGTTAAGTTTTTTGTTACAAATTATGACTCTTATGAAAA
>NC_046659.1:120192372-120206092 GCF_010883055.1 Belonocnema kinseyi | reverse complement strand
AAGGGTGAAGGGTTTAACCAGCATTATTTCTGTGACATGTCAAAATGCTGCCTATTACCAAAAATCGAAAGTGAAATTTTTACTGGTATAAATTTAAACCACCATAATGTCAAAATTAATTTTTTCATTCTTTTACGCTAATATCGCAAAATTTAAAAATCTGAAAAAATTTACAATAATATCCCTTTGCGTGACTCTTTCGTGGTAAGAAATTAAGATCGTACATGAGCTTATCACACTGATTAAGTGAAAAGAAATTTTTGAAAACTTCGTTGAGTTTGAATTTCCCACCAATTTCTTTTTTGTTACAAAAATTGTGCATGTTGAGAATGATGATAAAAAGTTTTTTGAATTTTTTTAGATATTTTAAATGATAGAAACCGAGAAAAATAAAATAAAAACGAAATTGAACGTTAACTCATGGTCTCATTCAATTTGGTGTCTAACGGTTTGACATTTTGGGGCAGTTTTTTTTATTCTATGCTTTCAAATGGCTGACTCAACATCTGATTCCTTCAGAGGGCATTTTTTGTATGCTCACTCAGCTATACTTTTTTAGCAATTGTTTTTTTAATAACGATTTTCTGTTTAAAAAACAAAGTGCATTTAAAATCCTTAAAAGTGGGATTCCTTTTTAACAAGAAAACCAAATTCCACTTCAATCCACTATTTTAATTTAAGAAGTTGAAGTTTCTCTATTGCATTACAAAAAAGTGAACCACTATTGCTGATTAGAAAATTACTAACTTTTTACCAGGCCATTAAGGAAATCCTAATATTTTACTATTTTATTATCCATACACTTAATTATTTTTCGGCAATCAACTTTTTCCCACTCATGCAAAAATTTGTATTAGATACTCTTTTGTTTATTTATTATTTGCTTTAAAAGATCAGTATGTTTATGAAAAAACCTGTTACTGCAATGTTTACGTAGTTTATATCAGTAAATTTGCAAATTAGGATTTTAATAATCAATTTCAGTTTGTCCTTAAAAAATATCATGAATATCATGCACCAAGAAATAGAGGGCTTCCTTAATGCTCTTAAAATTTTTAAGATTTCTTCAAATAAATTCATAAAATCAAAAAATAAATTTAATTGAATGCCACTTTCATATTGGTCGTATCTCATTTGTTGACAGATATAAATATAACTGTCTAAACAAATAACTTTATCAGTTTATACCTTCAAACTAGAAAAGAAAACAGTAATACTAAATTCTTCAAAAAAAAACCTTCGCTGGTATTAAAAATAATATTTTACAGACTTGCTTTGCTAAATTGTGTAGCATACATTCATAAATATTCTTGAAAATTAGAGTGATAAGGAAGAAAAATCTATTACAAAAAAGCCAATTTTGAAAATATGATAAAAGTTCTACCAAAATTCTAAAGCATATTTTTAGAAATCCTTGCGCCAGTTTTTAGACATCAACGGTATAAATAAAGCCTCGAAATTTTAGACGAAGAGAGAAAGATATGAGCAAAACGATATAAAAACACTAAGTGGATGCATGATTTCTTTTTTTTCCTTATATTAGATACCAAAATTTGTGTCCTAACTTTATTGTTTAAGAAAAAAACTTTTTTATGAAATATCAGGCACTGAGAAATAATTGGGTCAATTAAATCCGAGAATTTTTAAAACTTAAGTAAAAATCTCAGAGAATGACTGCTATCAGCTTATTTGAAACTGTGTTTTGTTTATCGTGTTGATCAAAGTATTTAGACTTTACAGATGCGCGCACACAAACACATATGGATATGTTTCCGAGAATTTTCTGCTAAAGTTATATTCGATACTTTTTAATTGAAGAACATTTGATTAAATAAACTAAGAATTTTTTTTAACTCTTACTACTACAATCCTTCCTCTATAAACAATAAAAATTGAAAGGAACGAAAAATTGTTACAAAAAGCATTCTGTAATGAACAACAAAAGTTATTTTAATATTCAAGTTAGTGAATTTAGTAATGTTTTTCATAAATCATTTCATTATTCCAAAGCTAAAAGCATGCAAAAAAACTGAATTTAAATCGTTGAAATTGAGTGGTTTTGAACAAAACCCAACCTTGACCCAGAGTATCTTTGTGCTGAGTCACCATTTCAAATTCATCTTTTCATGATTCCTTTCAGTTCCCCGCCATCTCGCGAGCTTTTTTTTTCTTTTTAAATTCTTAACCTAGTTTTTAAAAAGTTTTTAGTATCACCAGAACAATTTCAATAGCTATTTCAATTCAATAACTAACATTTTCAAGCAATTAAATAAAACGTTCTCATTTTGAGCACGAATTACGTGAACGTATAAGCGTGTCAACTACATCCCACCATCTATATGTTTCCAATCACGTTGGTCAATAATGCGATAAATTTTATTATATATACATATCAAAAATATCCAAAATATTCTCAGTTATAGGCCCCAAAACGTTTTTAAATTAGTTCTCTGTTTCTATAAAAATGAAGATTTAAACTTGTAGTCTGCTATCTACTCTAATGATGTTTTTAAATTCTGTTCGTAAGTAGAATATAATGTAATGCTAAATCTATCTGATATTAAACTCCATAATTTAGATTTTATTTCATGGTAAAATACTTAAAAATGTTTAGTTAATAGTTTCAATGTGTTAAATTGTAGAAAAAACTTTAGTGATTTGATAAGAGATTTAAAAAATGTATAACCTCGTTTCGTTATTTTTTATAACGTTTCTAATGATTTAAATAGTTACCCATAATCTTTAAGTAATCTTAAATCAAGCTTAGTTTGACGAAAAATGTGAAAAAAGAGAAAATTACGAAAAACTTAAGTTCTTCATGGTTATTTTTCTTCTAAATGATAGGTACACCACCCTACTGTACATAATGATCCTGATAATCATATGCTTACGTGGTTTATGTTAACTATTTATTATTTTCCTTAGCAAAACTAAGTGTCTATTTTGTGTCTATTTTTCAATTGGACTATGGTTATAGTCCTTTTTTATTAATTTTTTATTAGGCTGAACAAAGAAAAAATCTGCAACGTGAGCTAAGCCGCTACACCCACTCGTTTCTAAGGTCTGTGAATCTTATTCCAGCGTCAGTTTGACCCCAGCGGGTCAGGATCAAGGTCATTTGCAGGTAAAAATGGAGAAGACCATTGAATCGGCGAAAAGCTCTATTCTCAGACATTTTTGTGGTCGTTGAATCCGAATCCGGAAATCCCATCCAGTCAGAATAAAGGTCAAGTGAAGGTCAAAATACACAAAACCATTTAAACGGAGAAAACCTCTACTCTTAGACGTTTTTAGGGTAGCTGAATTCTGGGTTATTTGGATCCCATAAGATTGACTCCATAGTTTTCTTAATGTTGTCCTTAGACTGACCTTAATGCTGATCTTATGAGGTAAAAATGATCCCAATTTTAAATTTAGTGACCATATAAAATGTCTTAAATTAGTGTTGCACGCCGACCTAATTGTTTTTTTCTTATTTTATCTTTACGAGCCCTTGAGACTGAGCTGAGGGGGACAACCAAACCGCGGATTCGGCCGCAGCGACCACATAAACGTCTGGCATTGGAGGTTTTCTCCAATCCAATGGTTTCCTTTATTTTCAATTTAAATTGACATTGATGCTGACCTGATGGGGTTAAACTGACCCCGGATTCAGATTCAGTGAAATTAAAAATATGTAGGTCCGGTGGTGAGGCTTGAGTGACACAATTTTTTCTTGGCTGGTGGTTGTTTAAACAATTTCTTAATGTTTATAACTATCTTCTCTCAGCTGAGTTCTAAAAAGTTGCAGCTTTTTTTGAAATCTTAAATTTTTTGTCCAAGTATCACTTATTTAGGTACTAATTAGTTTAAGTTTACAACAAAGCTTATTTAAACAATTGCTTATTGTTTACAACCATCTTTTCTTATAGTGCAGATTACCTGGAGTTTCTACGGGAAATCCGTGATATTCAAGTAGAAAAATTAATAAAAAATTTTAAATATCTGTTTTATTTCAGAATAATATATTCACAAAAATCAAAGAAAATTTTTACAATATGATTCTCTTTAATTTTCATTTATTACTTTTTCATAACTAAAACGATGAAGAAAAGTTAAAAATATCTAAAATCCAGCAAATTTCTAGCAATTATCTAAGAAAAGATACTTATAAACAATAAAGAATATATTAAATATACATTTTTCTTTAACATTCCTTAATTATTAATGTACAAGGGGAAAAGTGGACAAAAATTAAAAAATCTCACCAAGAACATATCGGCTGTATTATTTTTGAAATTGAATAGTATTAAGAAGCTGGAAAAAAATCGAACATTTAAGGAAAAACTGAAAATTTCTAGAACTATTCAAATTAAATATTTATAACAATGATAATAAACTGCCGTACAGTAGGAAACAAACATCCGTGGACAAATTGATTTTTAGAAGACAATTATTATCCAATCTTAACTTTTTTTTATAGATGAGACTTTATAAAATTTTGCATCGAACTTTCATCGCCAATTTGAATCAATAAAAGTTACTGAATATTGTGTTATTTTAAGAGCAATTTTTATCAACAAATATCCGTACGGGGTATTCTTGTTGGAATAAAGTTTTTCATATGGAATCGATCATATATTACTTGGAAATAAAACCAAAGCATTATATTTCGTTACTAAACAAACGTTAATAATAATTGTTGAAACTTCCTTAATTAACAAATGCACTATTTGGATATTTTTGGAGGTGCAGACGCGATATTTTCCATTAAATTAACTGAAAATAACTACACTGACGTGCAAAAGTTTTAGGCCACCTCTTTCTTTATGATTGAATAAATTCTCTAGATTTTAATTATACCCGAGCTAAAAAAATTTCTTTTTAAAAGGTTGATTCTTTCGTAATTCTGTATAAGATAAGTCCAGGGTGGAGCCAATTTGTACAGTTTTAAGTAGATATTGGAAAATAGTGTAAATTTCAACGTTTTTTTAAATTTTCAATAACTTACAAAATATTCAACATTCCTCAATATTCCTTGACATATTTTGAAGTTTTTTTTTCATCGTATCATAACAGTTTATAAGTATAAATTGTGAAAATTTTCTTTTTTAATTGCATGAACTTGAAGTTGTAACAAAATAGTTGAAAAAATTGCAAAATGATTTTTGGTACCAAAAATATTATTGAGAGATATATGAAACACATAATCATGAAGTTTTTATATAGTTTCCTTAAAATATATATTTATTTAACTTTTATTCTGATTTTCTTACAGATAAAATGTTTTCAAATTTCCCCAAGTTTTTTATTACAACTTCAAGTTCATGCAATTCGAAAAGAAATTTTTGGCAATTCAAACTCGTAAGCTGTTCTGATACAATAAAAAAATAGCTTTAAAATGAGCCCCAGAACATTGAAAAATGTTGATTAATTCAGAAGTTCTTAAAAATTCAAAAAAACATTGAAATTTACACTATTTTTGCAATATCTACTGAAAAACTAGATAAATTGGCTTAACCCTGGGCTCATTTTATATAGAATTTCGGAAACAAGCAACCTTTTAAAGAGAAATTTTTTAGCTCTGGTATAATTAAAATTACAGGAATTTATTCAGTCATAAAAAAGAGGTGACCTAAAGATTTTGCACGACACTGCAACCTCTAAATTTTCAAAGAAGTTTAGATGGCTAATTATTAAGCAGTGATTTTTGGCTATGAATCAATACAATTTAAAATTGCTTCAACCTATCTTAATTAACGAATGCGTTATTTGGCTATTTTTAAGCATTTCAACTTTTTTGTTTTGTTCAATCAACTCTTAATAAAACATTTTATAATTTTTTATATGGTTACGTTAAGTAAATTTGTAATAAAATGAAACAAAGTGAATCGTTATTGAACTATTCAATAGAGTTAAAAAATCTTGTGGCTGTTAGGGTAGGGTGTTTTTATAAAAAATACATTGTTTATAAGGCCATACATAAATAATAGCTACTTGTACGAGAAAGTACCAAGAAAATGAAAAGCTGAATCCTGAAACAATGTAGAAACACATATCATAAACAGGAAATTATGTCAAATTTGGCTCAGCTATGTTAAAACTGATTTTATAATTTTTTTTGTCAATAAATAATGAAATTGTTTAAAAAAATTGACTCATGTATTATGTAAAGATTTAAAGTTCGCTTTTTTATTTATAGAACAAAATCACGGAAAGTCACTTGCAAACGAGCTCGTTGCTGTCGCCCGTATTAAATCTAAGAAGGACTCTGAAATAGTGAGAAACTATATTGATTAAATATCGATAAAGCAATTCTGTACTTTTTCAGTTTTAGAATTATTTAAAATCTGTTTGCCATAGACGTATTTTTAACTACAAACAATCTTAAACGATAAATTCTTTAAAAATAAATTTGTAATTAAAATTTTTTTTATTATAAAACCACCATATATTTACAACTAACGAAGCACCGGCAAGTGACATGTTTCAAACAAAAAATGAATGAAAGCAGGCTTTTCAAAATAGGCTGAAACAATTTTAGATTGTAGAGTTTTCATTTATGAACATAAATTCATAATCATTTTCAAATCAGTTTAGAAAAAATCTTAGGAGAAATATGACATTCAAGGAATCTATGGGATTCATTATATTTCAGGGATTCGCGAAATTAATGAAATCGTAGGAATTCATTAAATTCACGAAATTCCAAGAATTTACGGTATTTACGGAATACACTTAATTTATGGCATCTATGGGATTCACAGAATTTACGTAATTGAAGGTATTCGTGTAACGCCGGGAATTTACAGAATCGATGCAATTCGCGGAATTCACAGAATTAAAGGAATGAAAGGAATTGGCAGAATTAATGGAAATGAAGAAATTAACGACATCTAGGGAATTTTCGGATTGCACAGAACTCGAGAAATTAGTGGAATTCATGGGATTCGCAGCATTTAAGGAATTTACTAAATCTATGGGATTTATGGAATTCATCAGACTCGCACAATTCATGGAATCATAGGAGTTCTATGAATTCACAGAATTTACAGAATTCATGGGATACGCCCAATTTATCGAATTCATGGAATTCAAGTCCGTGAACGCCAGGAATTTATAGAATTCATTCAATTCGCGAAATTCATGGAATGAAAGGCATTCAAGGATTTCACGGAATTGATGTAATTTAAGGAATTCGTAAGAGTTCATGAATTCCATACATTCTGCGAATTCCGTGATTTCCTTGAATTTCCCTAATTGATTGAATTTAATGAATTACTTTGATTTCGTATATTCCATGAATTTCATGATCTCTTTAAATTTCGCGAATTAGTTAAATTCCGTGAATTGCATAAATTCCGTGAACCACTTTAATTCCGTGAATTTCACTAACTCCATGGAATTCG
This sequence comes from Belonocnema kinseyi, assembly GCF_010883055.1. NCBI lineage: Eukaryota > Metazoa > Arthropoda > Insecta > Hymenoptera > Cynipidae > Belonocnema > Belonocnema kinseyi. The sequence goes on along the minus strand of NC_046659.1, from coordinate 120,198,704 downwards.
TGAATTCCATGAATTGCAAGAATTTCTTCAATCTTATAAAATCCATGAATTGCGTGGTTTCGATAAATTCCGTACATTCCCTAATTTTCTCTAATTCCGTAAATTCCTTGACTTCGTTGAATTGCGCCTAGAACTAGTTGAATAGGATTTATGAAAAGATTCAGGATTGATGTTTGATCATTTTCAGATTGATTTTTTGAAATTATATTAAATTTTTTAAATTATTTTGAAGACTAGGCAAGAATGAATCTTTCAAATACTTACGGGATTTATTTGTTCACTTATAAGAGACTTATGAGGCTGATTGTCCAGTCATCACTACTTCGAGAAGCAAAACGGCAAGCATGATAATTTAAAAAAAAATGCTCTGAAACCCAAAATCTAAAAATGTTTACAAAAATCATATCCTTTGTTACAAGGCGAACAATAAAAAGAAGAAGAAATATATATTTTTCAAAAAATGGTTGACAATTTTTGGAGTAGTTCACCAATGAATGACTCATATCAGCTAGTTGAATACGGAAGAATCAGACAATTGGTTCGATATTCAAATAAAAAAAAGCGCAAATATCAATTGGCTTTACTGAAATTTAATATTTTTTCAACAATACAATTTTATGATGCTACTTAACTTTAAACGGCGATGGAAAGGGTACACTTAAAAAAATACCTCCAAGTGCACCTCTAGATATTTTTGGCTAATAGAAATCATTAGAGATATTGAAACAAGACGTAACGGAAAAGAATGAATAATTGTTCACGATAGGAGACAATGAAAGGTACTTATAAGCAATAACGGATTTTTCAATCAATTGTTTTAATAATTTAAATTATTTATCCTCTGATAAGAATATATAGTTCTAAATCATGATAATTTGTTCAAACAATTAGGTTTATTATGGCTTCCCTTTCCGCTAACGATCGCGATTGTTGGTGATTTTTTTGGTGCTAACTTTTCGGCTGTGGTGAAGGGAAGGTGGGAGTTTTAGAGGAGAAAGGGCGGCAAGTGCAGTGTTAAAGGGCTAATGAATAATTTAGAGTGATGGCTTTAGATTTAGATTGAACAATTTGCATGGGAGATTGAAAGCAAGCGACTGAAGCGAGCAAGAACGTAGAAGGTAGCATTGTCAGTAACGTATGTAGTGGTGAGGCAGAGGTATTGGAGAAACCCGGTAATTCGGGAAAAGAGAAATTGTAGCAAGCAAACGCGGCAGATTGCGCAGGGTTTTTTTTCGAAAAATGGCGAGAACCGCCGACCAAGAGTAGCGAAGGGGAGAAGTAGGAGGACAATAAAAGGGTAAGAGACCAATTAGATGAGACAGGAGAAAATGAGAAAGGCGCTAAAGAAGAGTAGACAGAGAATTTCACCTGAGAGAAGGCAGAAGTCAGGGAGAAACTGAAAAACATGTGAAAGAAATGGGAGGAATGGGATGCTATGTAAAAAGCCAAGAAAGAGGAGGTTTTTAGGAAACTGGATATATTAGAAACTAAACAGAAAGTGAGAAAGAAAGAAGAACTGAAATGAGTTTGCTTGAGGAGAGTGTCAGGAAACTAGAATGCGGGAGTGGAAAAACGGAAAAGGTGGAAGTAGGTGACTTAGTCAAGGAAGATAATAAGATACTGTAGTAAGAAAATGAGATAATGAGCAGGCGTTTAAATAAAATATAAGTAAGACTAGAAGGAGAAGAGAGCAAGAAAAGAAAGCGGAATATAGTAATTGAAGGAATGAAAGTAGAAAGTGATTCGGGAAAGGAAGAAGTAGAGAAACTAGTGAACGATATCGGGGCCCAAGAGAGAGTGGAGGCGGTAAAAGTGCTAGGGAGAAACACAGAAGGGAAAAAAGGTGTGCTCGTAGTGAAAGTGGGTAGGGAGGAGAAGAAGAGAAAAAATATGGAAAGAAAAAGGGTACACAGGGAAGAAAGGGACGAATTGAAAAGGGCCTGACATCACAAGAGAAAAAGAGGAAGTGGATGATCAAATGAAAAGCATGGATAGAGATGAGGAACAGGGGAATGTTTGGATAGAGAAAGATATGGGGTGGGTGAATAGGGTGAAGTGGATCTGGGACGATGAGAGAGAAGAATTAAGAGCAGAGGGAACAATACTTGAAAGAAGGGTAAACAAAGGTAAAGTGAGTAGGGCACATAAGGCTGCTAAATGAATAGAAGTGCCTGAAATGGAAGTTGCTGAAGGAGTATGTGTGGACAATGCAAGAATCAAGGAAAGAACATCAGAAGGGAAGGGGGTGGGACGCATGATGTCAGGGGTTAAAAAGGAGATGATGAAAGATGAAAGTGTAAAGGAGCAAAGAGAAAAGCTGGATGGCGTGATGATAAGCAGAACAAAAGTGAGAAGGGAGAGTGTGACTATCGTTTTTGTGTATGAAAGGAGAGGGAAAGAGAAAGGTTGAAGAGTAATGAAATCGGCTCAGAACACTTCTCGCTAATAGAGTCATTAAATGTCTCAGAATAGAAGATGCGTGACAAGAAAATAAGAAAACTGGCGAAAGGAAAGTGACAATAGGTAGAAGAGAGCATAGAACTTTGAGGAGAAGCTAAAAAGGGGGAAGGCAGGAGAATGCCACAAGTTTGTTTACGGAAAGTAGTAAACAAAAAGAATAGTGGTAATACAGAAGGTTCAAGGTTGGGAGAAGAGATACAACAGAAAAGGAGAGAATGCGATATAAGAGGAGATGTCAGAGTATCGAAAGAGTTAATAAATGAACTATTAGCTGAAAAGGCAAATAAGAGGTGAAAAAAATCGTGAAATCTAAGTATGGCAGGTTGAGTAAGGTAGTAAAGGCTGAAGGAGAGCCAGAATATTTAAGAAAGGTAAACAAGGAGAGTAAATAGAACCATTTTATACGATTTGAGATGGAAAAATGAATGAGAGAGTGCAGGTATGTTTTAAAGAAATGTATGGGGGAGGAAACGGGTGATGAGAGTGTGGACGACAGGATAAGGTGGTAGGTGATAGTGGTATTAGGTGGTAGTAGAAAAAGGCCAAACGCACACTACTATAAAAGGGCAGTGAAGTAAAGAAAACCTAAATTTATGTTAACGAAATGGCAATAGCAAATAATGTAATAGGAGTAGAATCTTATTATTTAGGTAGTAAGTATTACTAAGGTAATATAAGTGGTTTTGTAACGTACTAAGAAGGGGACGTAAGCCTTAAAATCCGTTTGAGGGAGAGAATAATTACATACATTAGGTATCTTGCATTAATTGAAAAGTAAACAAAAGTAGAAAGAAAACAATAATAATTAGCGCCAGAAATTAGCAAAACTCAATATTTCATTTAGGGCGTTTTCTTTGGGATCCTATCAAACAAACTCATGAATGTGATATTTAAAAATTTATTATTCGAATGTATTCTAAACACAAGTATGAAAAATATATATAGAGTTTTTATTTAATTCATCTAATATTGATCATTCTCACTGAAATGCAAAATAAAAACATTTCTTTTTGTTCTTATGAATTTTTGAACCAACATAACCTAAACTCATATAATCTGAATCTGCAGATTTTTTTTTTAGAAAAATATGAACGACTAGAAAAATTCTCTAATATTTTTTTGAATTTTCTACTTTTTATAAGAAAGTGTTAAATTATTTTTATATGTAATTTAGTGCAATTTTCTTAATAACTATGTTAGTAAAATTCTACTAGATTAATTAGAGGCTTCCATTTCCGGTACCGATAGTAAAGTGACGTTGTTTTTGTGGTGTTATTGTTTTTTGTCTATTAAAAACGAGGAAGAGAAGTCAAAGTAGTGATTTTTTGGTAAGTGAGAAAGGTACGTGTGTTGGCTTGAGAAAAAGTGAAGGGTTTGTCAGAAAGCGTGATTGAAGTAAAAGAATCAACTTTTAAAGCTTATTTTTGCGGTTAGATTGGACTTTCCGTTGTGAAAATTTAGGCGTGGAGAAAGTGACGTCTTGCACAGTATATCATTAGGGTAGAGTAGCATGCCAGGTTCAAGACGCTGTCTAGGAGTGAGGGAACCGTGACAACAGTAGCAGGCCTAGCGAGGGGTAACAGGAGAGATAGACCAACGAACTTAGAAAAGCTCAACAGAGCTGTACAGTGCTCTCACAGTGTAGGTTCGATCCGATTGCTTGACGACTGGCGAAAACGGGCGAGTGCAACAAGCAGCGAGGAAATTACTAGAGGGTGGGACATGTGAGTTTCGTTAATAGCTTGCCAGGACACAACAGAAGTTAGAGTAGGCTTTCAGGTAAAAAATGAAAAACTACGCAGTAGGTTGACACAGATCGAAAAACGAATAGAAGGGCAGCAAAGATCGAAGAGGAAAAAGAACGTTATGGTAAATGGGCTGAAAGTGAATAAAGAAAGGGGTTATAAAATTAATTAAAGATATGGGAGCACAAATTAGGGCAGAAGGGATAAAGAGGGTAGGAAGAATGAGGGAAGGAAGGGAAGGCACGTCTCTGGTGAGATTAGGTTGTGAGAAAGTGAGGTTTAAAGTTATGGGCAAAAAGAAGTTGTTGAAGGGAAGATCAGAGAGAATTGAATAAAATCTGACATGGTAGGAAAGGAGAAAAAAATGGTTGATGAAGCGGAGGGCATGAGCGGAAAAAGTAAAGGTCACAAGGTGATAATAGGGAGGCATAGAATTTGGGTGATCGGAGTGATGTGGATCTGGGACGTGGAAATAGAAGAACTGAGAACTTGGTGGCATTCTGGGATGTTTTAGATATAAAAACAAGGACAAGGGGTTTTGGGGGGAAGTTACAAAATGGGATGTTATGATGATTAGTGAAGCATGGGCGGATGAGAAAGGCTGGAAGGGCATGAAAATTGGTTGTAAAAGAGAAAAAAGGGGGGAATAGGAACGAAAAGGATGGTACAATAGTAAGAAGAATTAGAGTTGGAAAAGTGAAAATAGCGGCGGTTTGTATATATAGAAGAAGAGGGGAAGATGAAGGTTGGAGAAAAATTGAGAGGTGGATAGAGGAAAAAAAGAAGAGTTAGTTTTGGTCGGAGGTGATTCGAATGCATGACTGGTGGTGGCTAGAGGCGAGGCAGTTCGCGAAGAGAATAGGGGGAGAAAGGAACAAGAAAATGGGAGCCTAGGAAGTAGATACACCAAAAGAGTTTAAAGAAAAAATTAAAAAGGAGAAGATTAGGTTTATAGAAGTGGAGGTAGTAGATCTATCAATGGAAAGATGGAAAGGGTCGATTGTATGGAGAGTAAAGACAGAATGAATGAGTGTATGAGAAAATGGAGAAGGGGGAGTACAATAGAAGAAAACGGAAACATGAGAGGATGCTAGAAAAAAAAACCAAAGGGGAAACAAAATTACAAGGGAGAAGTAGAAAAAGCGATCAAAGAAGGTAAGGTTTGGGATATGATAAATAAGGAAAGAGGAGGAGAGAAGATCGTAAATAAAGAAATAGAATTGGGTGAGTGGACAGACTATTTCATTGATCTGTTAGGGGGAGAACAAAATACGATAATAGGGAAAAATAGAAAGTTAGTACAAGAAGAAAAGGAGGTAGAGAATAAAATAATAAGAGAAATGGATATGTCAATAAATAGATTAAAAAGGAACAAGGCTACAGGAGAAGATGGTTTCGAGAACGAAGCGCTAAAGTATGGAGGAGAAGGGATCAGGGAAGGCCTATGGGTGACCACTTGTCAAGAAAGGGGCGACAAAGAGGGTAGAGGAGTACAGAGGGATCACTCCTATTCCAGTTGGCTACACAATATATGCAGAAATTTCGAGAAAAAGGTTAGAGAGTCAGATAGAGGAAAGATAAAGTATTCCACACAATCAAAAGGGTTTTAAAAAAGGGACGAGTACGTACGTGGATACGAATTGGAGTCATGAGTACATGTTTTAGAGTGGCGCACAGAAGAGCAAGATAGGCAGTTGAGTGTAGATGAGTGTGACTGGTAATGCACAGGCAGTGATGTGGATGAAGAAATTCAAAGAAGTGAAGGAGAGCAAGGAAATAGGGCAGAGCCAATCGGCTGACCCTGAAAAAGGAAATTAAAAAGCAAAAGTTTAATTCAAAATCGTGGAAAATGTTTGTTGTTTATGGTAAGAGGAAACAGAAGCCCTGGAAGATCCCTCATTACTAAAATTATTAGTATAATTTTTTTTGGCATTATTTTATTTTATTTTTAAGTAAGGCGAAACATTACAAGATAAGCAGCTGATAACTTAGATTGAGGATGAAATGTAAATTTCATGTATAAGGAGCGGAGGCTCTCAAACCCGTAAAAGCGAGATATTAAATACACATCTATACATACATGCGCATACATACATACATACATACATACATACATACATACATACA
>NC_046659.1:120166194-120192272 GCF_010883055.1 Belonocnema kinseyi | reverse complement strand
ATACATACATACATACATACATACATACATACATACATACATACATACATACATACATACATACATTCATACATACATACATACATACATACATACATCCATGCGCACATACATAAAACTTCAATTAGAAAGATTAGTAGAAAATAAAATAAAGAAAAATAAATAATAATGACAAAGTCAATCTTAATAATAAATAATTGAAAAGTTTTTTAAAAAGTTGTTAAAAAGCTAATAAATGAAAAATTATTATATGAATTGGATAAAAATGTCACTAACTTTGACCGAATGTACTTCTATAGGTTATGAAATAAAAATATTGCTACTAGACAAATATTTATCGAGCAAGAGGAGGGGCAGTTTTTCAATTGTTCAATGATTAAAATTAGGAATGAATATTATTATTATAAAAATTGATTTTTAATAAATAATAAAATTTTCACTTATATCAGTTAAATTATCAATTGATATAAAATAATATTATTAATAGTTTATTAATTATTATTCATTTTAAATAAAGTTTTCATTTCAAGTTTTTGCACTTTATTTTTTATTAAAATATTCATCTCCGTTGATTTAAAGGATTTTGTATCAAAATAGATATTGATCTTTCACAATAAAGATCTATAATAATTTTCACGTTTTTGTCGATTTCCAAGCATCGTGTCTTGTTTCTTAAAAATTGATTTCATTATAACAAAAAAATTAAAAAGTATTTTCGATATTTTATGGAGCTCTATGGTTCGGCGAGAGAAAATTCTAAAATATTAATACTGTATGGTAAAATGATCTACAAATTTTGCTTTCGGGCAAAATAACATAATTATCATAAATTATTATTTATAAGTCCGTCCACTCAGCTTCGTCACCAAGGGAAATTATAAAATGGAATACGCCATATTTTTTTGCTTGTTTTTTGCTAATTTTATGCCAACAAAAAATTTTTTTTTGCTCTTTAAACTTCGGAGAAAACGGTGGCGGCGCTAGCAGGACGTCCACTCAGCGCCGCCACCTACGAAAACACACTAAAAATGATTATAATGCGATAAAAAATGAGTGGAGATTTTTTTGCGTTTTTTTGCTCTATGATGACATATATAACGTTTCCCAAAAAACTACCCCTAAGTCTTACACAGCTACCCCCGTGATCAAAAAAGTTTTCAAAATGGGAAAACTACCTTCAACAATGTAAACATGATTTAGGGCTTTAAATTAATTACCTGACACTTGAAAATTTCGCCCTCTTCGTAATTTCCCCAAAACTACCCTTCCACGTGAACGTATGCAGCAGTACATTCATAAGTATGAAAAAAGCATTAATAATAATCAGACTTAGAAAAAACTGATAGTTGATATTTTTTTGCTCTTTTTTTGCTCTGCGATAATATATAATGCGTTCGCTAAAAACAACCCCTAAGTCATACATACATACCCCTCGTCATCAAAAACGTTTTAAAAGTTGGACAATCATCTTCAACAATGCAAAAATAATTTGGAACTCTAAATTGATTACATGGCACTTCAAAATTTCCCCCTCTTCATAATTTTTTCAAAAAACTACCCTTACACGTGAACCTATGCAGCGGCACATTTATATGTATGAAAAAAGCATTGAAAACAATCAAAATTGGAAGAAACTGTTAGCTGATATTTTTTTTCTCCTTTTTTGCTCTTTGATAATAAATAATATGTTATCCAAAAACTACCCCTAAGTCATACATACCCTCCCCTCGGTATCAAAGAAGTTTTGCATGTTGTAAAACGACCTTCAATAATGTAAAAATGATTTAGAACACCAAATTAATTACATGGTACTTACAAATTTCCCTTCCATTATAATTTCCTTAAAACTACCCTTCCACGTGAACGTATGCAGCAGAAAATTTGTATATATGAAAAAAGAATTAAAAATAATTAAACTCAGAAGAAACTGTTAGTTGATATATTTTTTATCTTTTTTTGCCCTGCGATAATATATAATGCTTTCCACAAAAACTACCCCTAAGTCATACATACATACATACATACCCCTCGTCATCATAAACGTTTTAAAAGTTGGAAAACCACCTTGAACAATGCAAAAATTATTTAGAACTCTAAATTGATTACATGGCACTTCAAAATTTCCCCCTCATCATAATTTTTTCGAAAAACTACCCTTACCCGTGAACCTATGCGGCGGAACATTTATATGTATGAAAAAAGCATACAAATAATAAGACATAGAAAACACTGTTAGTTGGTATTTTTTTGCTCTTTTTTTGCTCTCTGATAATATATAATACGCTCCCGAAAAACTACCCCTGAGTCATACATACCCTCCCCTCGGCATCAAAGACGTTTTGCATGTTGTAAAATCACCTTGAACAATCTAAAAATGATTTAGAACTCTAAATTGATTACATGGCTCTCTGATAATATATAATACGCTCCCGAAAAACTACCCCTAAGTCATACATACCATCCCCTCAGCATCAAAAACGTTTTGTATGTTTTAAACCACCTTGCACAATGTAAAAATGATTTAGAACTCCAAAGTAATTACATAGCACTTTAAAATTTCCTCCTTTTTATAATTTTCCTGAAAAACTACCCTTCCACGTTAACGTATGGAGCAGCACATTTATATGTATGAAAATAGCATTGAAAACAATCAAACTTAGAAGAAAATGTTCGTTGATATTTTTTGCTCCTTTTTTGCTCTTTGATAATGTATAATGTGTTATCCAAAAACTACCCCTAAGTCATACATACCCTCCCCTCGGCATCAAAAAAGTTTTGAATGTTGTAGAACCACCTTGAACAATGTAAAAATGATTTAGAACTCCAAATTAATTTTCAAGTTTCATGCAAGTAATTTGGTGTCCTAATAATTTTCACATTGTTCAATGTGGTTTTCCAACTTTTTAAACGTTTTTGATTAAAAGGAAATAATATGTATGACTTAGGGGTAGTTTTTCGGGAGCGTATTATATATTATCATAGAGCAAAAAAAAGCAAAAAAATATCAACTAACAGTGTTTTCTATGTTTTATTATTTTTTATGCTTTTTTCATACATATATATGTTCCACTGCATAGGTTCACGTGTGAGGGTAGTTTCGGATAAATTATAATAAGAGGGAAATTTCGAAGGGTCATATAATCAATTTGGAGTTCTAAATCATGTTTACATTGTTGAAGGTAGTTTTCCCATTTTGAAAACTTTTTTGATCCCGGGGGTAGTTGTGTAAGACTTAGGGGTATTTTTTGGAAAACTTAATATATTTCATCATAGAGCAAAAGAAAAGCAAAAAATCTCCACTTATTGTTTATCGCATTATAATTATTTTTAGTGAGTTTTCGTAGGTGGCGGCACTGAATGGACGTCCTGCTAGCGCCGCCACCCTTTTCTCCGAAGTTGAAAGAGCAAAAAATTTTTTTTTAGCATAAAATTAGCAAAAAAAAAGCAAAAAATATGGCGTATTCCATTTTACAATTTGCCTTGGTGGCGGCGCTGAGTGGGCGGACCTATTAGTTAATTGATTTTATAAACTCGAATTAACATAAAGAGTTGTTGCCAGGGTGGCCGTTTTGTTGAAAGATAAAAAATTCCTGGTTAATTCCCGGTTCGCAAAAATGTTTAGGGTCAATGAAAAGTTGAAAATTCGAAACACAAAAGCTAAATAATTTTTCATTTGCAGTAATAAAACCCGAGCTGAAAATAATTTTAATCAATTTTATGCCTATAAATATCAAAAATTTCACGATTACATTTTTGTAATAAACTGAACGTGAATACTTCTTAAATTAAAAGTTAAATTTTGAAATTTTTTAAGTACTTCGAATCATCTTTTAATCATCTTTTCTAGCTCAATTTTTGACTATTTTGGAAATATTTTTAAACCTTTTTAATATTAAATTAAAATTGAATTTTTAAATAAAAAGTCATTTCAATTTTCTTATGTATCTTGAGATTATTAATTTTAAATGAACAGTCCAATATTTTAAAATAAAAGCTAGTTATTTTGAAAGTTAATTTAAAATTCAAAATAGTTTATAAGTTTGCAATTGGGCGTAAATATTTGTTTAACTACCAAGCCTTTCCAATTAAAACAATTTTATTTTTAACGTTTATATCTGAAAATTCATAAATTTTGAATAGATTCAACATGGTCATGTAAAATCAATTCACTCGTTAACCTTAATGTTCATGTCAGTTAAAACAGGGATTTCTAATTTATATTCTCAGTTGATAGAAAAAAGGGGTTTAATCCAATATTGTAAATTTCAAATTAATCTAATTTTTAATTTTTTTAATCCTTAAAAACTGCATTTTAAAATTATTCACGTAACAAACGAACGCTTGGAAATGATAAAAACTGTTGAAATCAAGCTTGAGCAGATATTTTTTCTAAAAAATTGTAAAATTTCCGATCAAATAATAAATTCCGTTTCATTTCCCAGTTTTCTCGGTCTCATAAAAGTGCTGGTCATTTCCCGATTTCCCTGTCCCCTTGAATCCTAAAAACATGTTTTTATGAATGTGTCTGTCTGTATGACTGTCTGTATTTATGCATGTATGCCTGTCTGTATGTCTGCCTGTATGTCTATGTGTGTGCGCGGTAACTTTTGAAAAAATTAACCTATTGAATTAACCTTTGATACATTCATTTATTGCCTAAACTAAAGGTGAAGCTCGTTAGCCAGCCATTCTGGATAAAAATGTAAAAAGTGGGCACAAATTGAATATTTTTAATACTGCTTTTTTAAAAGTCAAAAATTCTCTGTACTCTTTATCTGTATTTTCGAACAATTTATCTCTATGACTTTTTCCATCAAATAAAAAATTACTATAGTTATAGCATTAAAAAAATTCCAAAAAACACCCGAAAATAAACCTTTCAAGTCAAGCAACGGACTAAGTGAAAACAAGGAAAAAAGCAAAGGTTGATTTTCAAATGCCCTACAAAATTATTATAACAACTTTTTCAATTTTCTTTAAAAAAACTTAAAAATTCCAATATATTTTTGAAGGAGATTTGGTAATTAGTTAATCAATTTTCATTTGTTTAAACTAATTTTCTCCCTAAATTGCGAGAAAAGTTATGACTTTTTGGAATTATTCACCGAATTAACGGATGTTGAAAGCAACATTTTCTTACAAAGGTCATTTGAAATTTTTAAAAATATTTTTTCTTTGTAAATTGTAAAAAGTTCTTCTTTTCAGCAATTGATACTAAAATTAACGAATGTAAAGGTTAATATTTTTTTGCTTATGATATTTTGAAAATATTTTAACAACTAATAATCATTCATTCAAAAATATATAGTCCTCAACATTCTTCAATTGTGTCATTATTTTCAAAAAATAATCACTTTCAACGATTTTAGGGAGAAAAAATGTTGAAACAAATTAAGGTTAAAAAATCTGAAGAAATTCACAATAATAGCCCTTTGCGTGACTAATCTGTGTGAAAAGCTGAAATACTACTTCAGTTTATCACACTCACAAATTCAAATAAAAAATTTAAAAGTTCTTTGAGTTTGAATTGCAAGCCAAATTTTTTTTTTAAAATCTTCTAATGAATTTCTTTATTTACCTAAGTTTTTCTGTTTTAAAATTAAAGTAAATTTAAAACGCTTGAAATTTTGACTTCTTCTAAACGGAAAAAAGCAAAAAAAAAATCAAAGTTACCTTTAATCCATTATTTTAATATAAGGGGGCGAAATACTTAATTGATATCACTTGTGATTGTGATTGAGATATCATTAGTGCAAATAAAGCCTCGAAATTTGAGAGGAAAAAATTAAAAAAAAACTCTATTTAAACATTAAATTGATGTATGATTTCTTTTCTTACCATAATTAAATACCAAAATTCTGTCTTAATATTATGGTTAAACAAAAACAACTATTTTTGAGGAAATATCTGGCACTAAGGAATAATTGGGCCAATAAAACACGAAATTTTTCGGAAAAACATAAAAAATCTCACAGAAAATTTTAATATTTAAAGTAGTGAATTTAGTAATATTTGCAGAAATTAATTCATTGGTCCAAAGCCACAAGCATACAAAAATAACAAATTTGAATCCATAGAATCTTTTTAAAATGATTCCTTTCATGATTGACTCTTTTCATAATTCCTTTCAGCTTCCTTGGTATATCAGGAGCTATTAATTTTCCTTTTTAAATTCTTGACCTAATTTTTTGTAAGGTTTTTTGTACAATCGGAAAAATTTTAATTCTTTCAGTCTGACGGTTATAGTTTAACGCTCTTCAGTGTATGTACATATTTGTTATTTTAGAAAGAGAAACATAAAAAAGAGAGTAACGGAAATCTTTTAGTTCTTTCCAATATTTTTCACTCGACCTCAACACTAAAATTTTGAAGGAGATAAAAAATGACGTATCATCATTTTAAGAAAGAATTCGGCAAAAGTGTAAGTGTGTCAATCACATTCCACCATCTAAATTTTGACAATCATTTTGGTCAATAATGGAATAAATTCTTTGATATATACAAGTCAAAAGTATTCAAAATATTCTCAATTATAGGACCCGAAACGTTTTTTCAATTAGTTGTCGTCTTCTGTGAAAATGAATATTTATACTTGTACTCTGCTATCAACTGTTATGACTTTTTTAACTTTCGTTCGTAAGTAGAATATAATGCAATACTAAATTGATCTAATATTAAATTCTCTAATATTAAAATATCGACTCTGTTTTAATGTTTGTTTTTCGTAATATGTATTCAGTTTAAACACGCAATTATTTTGAAAAGAGTTAAAAGAAGTTTTACATGCATATGTTATCATTTGTTATCAAAACAATTTGAATCTCATATTTTTTCATTTACATTTTTTATTTAAAAAACGTCGTTCTGCTGGTCTCTAGCCCAAAAAGTTCATTTTTTTCACGATTAAAAAAAAAGTCTATAAAAGAGGGCTTTTTTCGAAATCTTTTAAATTGATATTATTTCCAAAATTATTTACCTTTTTTCAAATTTATGTGGGTTTGATCTAATTACTAAACACACATTTACACTGTTAAAAATTTCTTTTGAAAATTTCCATTACACATATCGGAGGCTTATTTTCAAAACGTAAGGTAACGCTACAATATATAATGTTGTAGTTTTTAAACGGAATTCATGGAATTCTTGAAATTCGAGGAATTCTGGTTTTCCACGAAATATAAGGAATTCACGATATTTAAGGAATTCACGGAACTCAAAAAATTTACGAAATTTACAAAGTTCATGGAATTCAAAGAATTAAATGAATTCAATGAATTTACGGAATTTACGGAATTCAAGGAATTGACAAAATCTCGGAATTCAAGGAATTCGCGCAATTTACGAAATTTACGGCATTCACGACGTTCAAGAAAATCACGGATTTTATGGTATTTAAGGAATCGAAAGAATTCACGGAGGTCAAGGAATTTATAATACTCCTGGAATTCACGGATTTTAAGGAATTCACAAGGTGCAAAGAATTCACGAAATTTGAGAAATGTACGGAATTCAAAGAATTCATGTAATTAACTGGATCCGAAAAATTCATAGAATTCAAGATATGCATAGAATTCATTGAGTTTACGGAAATCTATGAATTCACGAAGTTTATGACATTCTAGAAATGCATGGAATTCACACAATTTACGGAATTCACGGAAATTGATAAATTCGCGAAATTCACGGAATTTACTGAATCTAAAGAATTTACAAAGATCAAGGAATACACGAAGTTCAAGGAATTTACGGAACCCAAAGGATTCACGAATTAATGAATTAATGAAAATTACGGAATTCATGGAATCCATGAATTCACATAATTCCGATAATTCAATAAATTAAGAATTCTATTAATTCCGTGATTTCCTCGTTCACAATTTTCGTCTCACAAACGCTCTAATATACATATGTGTAAGCATATGTTGAAACCGATTACAAACCATGAAAACTACCCCCTATGTGCCAAACAACATGGTGGAAACAGCAAAATTATTCGCTAGCGCTGACATTATTCGAAATCAACTTTATATGGGCGCATTATTTTCGTGTTAATTTATGCAAATTTTTGCAACCAACTTCAAACCCTGAAGGCAACCCGTTATGTGGCAAACACTATATTGCCGCCAGGGAAATGGTTCAATGGTCCTGTAATATATTTTTTCGACCAGGGGGTAGTTTTTAGGGGTAGAAGTTGAACAAATTTAAACAGATTCTGCACTAAATATATGGCCTAAAAAAATTTAAATTTGCGTCTGTGGTGGGCCCGCGAAATTGTCCCTCTTGAGGTGATCTTAAATTACGCTTAGTTAAGTCCAAGGTCAAGTCAATGTCAAAATGAAAACACAGAATTGAATCGGCGTAAATGACTACTTTAGGGCATTTTTTGAGGTCGCGGAATTTAAATTCGGTGTCATTATTACCCCATGAGGTTGAAATAAAAGTCATTCCAAGGATAGAACTGAAAAAACTATGACATTCGATAAAACCTCTACCCTTGGACGTTTTTGGTGTAGCTAAATCCGAATCCAAGTTTAGTTGGACCCCATAAGATCGAATAAATAGCTTTCTCAATTTCGACCTTGGGATTAAACAGACGATAAGCATACCCTAAAAACATATATGAGTAGTAGTTCACGCCGATTTAATGCTTCTATCTAATTTTGACCTTCATTGGACCTTGATCTTTACCGAATAGGGTCAAACTGATCATGGAAATAGATTCAGCGACCACAAAAACATCTTAGAGTGGAGGTTTTTTATCTACTATTTTTCTTTATTTTTACCATAAATATACCTTGACTCTGCCCTGATGAGGTAAAACTGACCCTGGATTCCTTTTCAGTGATCTCAAAAGCATATAGGTCTAGTATTTAATCTCGGGTTGCAGAACATTTTCTTTGCTTCGTAGGGCTCCGTAATTAATTAAAGTACACAAAATTCTTGTACGCGAGTGAAAAAACATTGTTGTTAAAACAGTTTTTAAATTTGCATAACTGCCTTTCTTAGATAAGTGCTAAAAAGTTTTATTTTATTTTAAATTTGTTATCTAAAATCTACGTATTATGTTATAAAGAATGCGAGTGAACAATTATGCTCCTTTAAACAATAGCTTATTATTTATGAGTATATTCTTTTAGAGTAGTGATAGAAATTTTTTTCCTGAAGTCCTTATTTTTGCTGTGACTTTTTAGTCATAAACAAGTGAACAAGAATCCTTAACAAGAATTATTCTTATTTCGTTTAAATTTTAATTATTAACTGTATTTAATTAAAATGGCTAAGAAAAATAACAACATTCTGAAAAGCAGCAACTTTTTAGCCATTATATAAGGGAGGATATTTGTAAATAACACAGGCCCACAAAAGAAAGTTGTCTCCACTAGGCTACTTTTGTGTGCTTTGAGCCGCTGAATCCGAATGTAGCCTCATAATTTGTCCTATACGTCTCAGTTTTCCCCTAGATTCAAAAGTAGGGGAAATCCTGGGAATTTTCTTCGTTTAACAGGCCATACAAATATTTTTTTGCACGAGACACGTGATTAGGTTATCCTTATGGATTTTGAGCCACTGAATTCAATTCTAGCCTCATAACTTCTCGTTTACGTCTCAGTTTTCCCCTAGATGCAGAAAATAGGCAAGAACGTATGGATATTCTGGACGCTATTTTGATAATACCAGTATGAGCGAAAACAGATAAATGTTATATTCTTAAGTGCCGCGACTTATAGAGATTTAATGTGTACACAGAAATTCTATTTTATGCATTTCGTTTCCCCAAGCTTGGGTAATTCTAGGGAATGCTGTGGAGTCTCTGATCAAAGAGGCCCACCAAAAAAAAGTTGCCTGCACGGTTCAAGTGACTGATTTCGTACGGAAAACTGTAAAGGATATTAGGTTTTTGTTATTTTTTCCCGTGTAAATGAATATAATCTGCTGCTTTTTAACACCAAGGGTTGAAGCCCCAAAATCGAAGTTGGTATTTTGAAGTAGCCTATAAATCAGAGACTCTATCCACGTTATTAAAAGAAAGAAATGATAATTTTTCAACAAAGTCATGCTGACGGTGTATCGAGGGGTTGGTTTCTTTGGTCAAGAATTAGATCCCAAAAATAAAATTTAGTTTTTTAGATAAGCACAAAAATCTTAGACTATTGAACATTTAAAATTCTCGAAAATATTTTTTTACGAATTAATGTCTGCTTGGCATTAGGTGGTTACTATTCTAAAAAACATCTTTTTTTTAGCAAAGATGTACTGAGATTGTAAAGAGGGGATGGTTTTTTGCGTCTAGGGCTGGAGCCTAAAAATCGAACTTGGTATTATTGAAGAGCGAATAAATCAGACTCTACTTACAATGAAAAATTCTCAGAAAGGTTAATCTTTGCCAAAGTCATATCTGAGCTTTATAAAGGTTTTGATTTTCTACATTAACAATTGAAGTCAAAATATTGGAATTGATAGATTTCGTTAATTATGAGAAACAGAGATTCTATTTACAATATGATATTCGCAAAAGGATTATTATTTGACAAAGTCATATCTGCGTAGTATTAACGGGTTTATTTTCATTTTTAAACGGTAAAGTCCAATATTCTAAGTTGATTTAATCAAGAAACTGTAAAATTAAAGAAATGTAAAACGTAAAAATTGGAAAAAAATATTTGCTAGCAGAGTCTTTCTAATGATGTACAGAAGGGTTAGTTTTTGCAGCAGGTTGCGGACAACCCTGCAAACAATACATGTGTACAAGCCCAAATATGCACGTTGATGGCCAGTGTTACAATTTTGCAAAGTCGCTTCTGTCCACGTGAAAATTTCGACGTAGACAGTCCGGACTGTCTTAACTGTGGATAGCTGTCTCAATTTAAAATATAATATTTTTTACTCACAAGTTCATGTTAACACATGGTTTTTTCAGCTTTTGAAGGCCTCAACAACCAATTCCCAAAAACCAACCCTACTAAAAATGCAACTACCTCTTATGTAAAAACTCAAATTCGGAAAGAACTAAGAATATCAGAATGTTGGGCTTATTTTTGGCTTCACAATGCACAAAAAAATTTAAAAACCACTTCTACATCGAAAATCAAACATCTATCTATAAACGGGAATTTGTATTTTCAATTACCCCAAAATTTCTGATAGTGTACAAAGGGGTTACTCTTTGACGTTATGGGTTTGAGCCCAAAAATCTTTCTTGATATTTTTGAAGCGCATAAAAATCCGGGACTCTAGGAGCACTGTAAAATTCTGAGAAAGGTTATTTTTGGACAAAGTCAGATCTGTCTGGTCAAAAGCGACTGGTATTTGCGTTAAGGGTTGAAACCCAAAAATCTGTGTCGGTATTTTAAAAGAGCCCGAAAATCAAAGGCTCTATTTGCAGTGTAAGTGTTACGTCTTAAAAGGAAGAAACTTCCCTCGCTAAAAATAATTATTCAAAGGCTTCTCGTTTTTGAACGAAATCTAGGATTTTGAAAGAGGGATGAGACTAACTTCTTAAGTTCAAGATAATTAGGCACTATTCTACATATAACTTGAAGTAAAATTGTATATGTGATAATAAAAAGTTCATTAAATTTAGGAAATTGCAAGTTCAAAGAGCGATAGCTGATACGAAAATCAAAAAGGATTCTGTTAGTATTTGACATTCTGTTGTACTCTAGGGTAGAGCTTCCGCTTGATTTAAAGATTATAGCTTGATTGATTTTTCTATGCACTTTTGAGCAGCGCTTCGGCCCATTATGAAATTTGGAGGTAAACTGACTTTTGATTCTGATCCTGGATTTATATGTGTTAGATTCTATTGTGATCAGAACGAAAAACTTGAAAAACAAAAATTTGACGGAGAAGGGCTGTATTATTTAAAGTCAATTGTTCTTCATATATATCCAGGTGTCTATATTTAAATGTGTGGATTCGGGGGTGCAGTACCTTGAGTCAAAGGAGCTGGTTATTGTGCTACTTTCTTTAATGTTTGAGGGCTGACTTATAAGCTGCGGTCCAAGATTTGTAGATAAGAAATTATCGTATTTTGGCGGTGTATTGTAATTCTAGATGTACAAACTGCGTGTTGGTAGAATCATGTTAAAAATATGGATTTTAACATACTGGATAATAATAAATATGCATGAGTTGCTGCATTTTTATAAGAACATAATCCTTTCCTTTCATAATAAATAATATGAATTACTAATATAATTATAGCGATGATGAATAATACAAGTATAAATAGCGTAGCTATAATACGTCACAGCACATAACATTAAAATACAAAAATTGATTATTTTCTGAAAAAGTTTGATCTGACAGGTAATCTTAGGTGGCCTTAAGAACTAAAAGAAGTGGAACCCAAAAATCTCTGTTAGTATTTTTGAAGAGCCAAAAAATAAGAGACACTAGTAAAAATGTAAAATTTTGAAAAAGATGATGTTTTTGACAAATTCATATGAGTCTGGTAAGAAGCTGCCGTTTGTTAACTTTCATTTAGACCCTGAAATCGAGAAAAGACTTGCTTCACAAGTCACCACTGGTAGCTCAAGTTGCCGGACATTGGCAGAAACGAAGCTCTAAAATGGCTGTAAGTAGACCATTCATTGTAATTCTGGTGAAATTACTGGAGAGCTCACCTGTGAAGAATGAACAAGATTGCGATAAATACCTCCTCGTCGCTTATGCAGGAAACCATTCGGCCCTCCTTTACACGAGGTACGACCCACTACTGATCTTCCTAGTTCTGGGCAAATTTTGTGTTTAATATTAAGATCGGGCTTAGATCCCGATGACCAACTTAGTGATGGTTTGTGACTTCGGGCGGTTATTACACGCGCGTTGTAAGGTCACCAAGAAAAACTGCGGCTGATATATATGAGCAGAGTGGCCTCATTACTAGGCCCAGTGGCTTTCTCCTAGAATATTCAATGGGTCGTCGACAATACCTCGCAGCACAATCCCCCATTTCCCCCTATATCCCCTCTGGCTCATCCAGCACTGTGCATGACACTTCCAAGTCGCCCACTGCCGTAAGATGTGACCTTCAGGCTTGCTCACAAATAACCATATATGGCCCTTCTTAATTATGACCAAGCGAGGTGAAGAAGTCTCCGAGATAATTCTCAAGAGATTTCATTGTCTCGGGAGAAACTAGATGCGACTGTATACTCTAATCCGTGATTGGTGTACGTTGCTTGAGCCGAAAGTATACATTTACCTAAAACTGGATCACGAAACTGGTAAAATCATTTGAAACTCGCTAAATAACTGTCACAGTTAATTTTGTTTTATTTTGTTATTCAATATTACTTTTAAAAAATCGCAATTATTATTTTGATTGTGATCACTGACTTCAGAGCACAAGTTTTAAATCTGCTATCTTCAGCAAACAACAAGTTTTAATAGTTTTAGTTTCCAAAATATCATTTCAAATGGAAATGGAAAACTTGAAACACCCATTTCCTTTTGTCCTTTTAGTTTTCATTATTGATTATTCAAAAATTCCGATCATACATTCCGTATTTGACTTGTTGCTTATCCGTCGAACGCCGAACTCAAAATTCATAACCAAATTTGTGTTTGGTATTCCCATCAGCAATAGACCGGATTGCTTTCAGAATCCGAGTTATTACACAGCGCCAGAAAAAAGTGGTCTTGCTGGCAGACAAAAGCACTGTATTCTTATGGAATTTGAACCACTAACTTTGAATCTGAAGTCAGGAAAATTAAATTTTCTGTCCAGCGGACAAAGACACTGTAACCTTATGTACTTTGTCTCAGTGAAACCGAATTACAAGTTTGAAATATCAAATTGGCTCGTGTTTTAACACTCACCTGCAAAAACGCCCACAAAGGGGTGGTCTTCCGCCTGATTCGTAAAAAAAGAAAGTGATAAGGCTCTCAGACCAGAGCAGTATATTCTTAATTATGTTGACCCGCCAAATCTTACTCCGAAGTCATTAGTGTCGTATTAGCTCGTGTTTTAACGCTAACCTTAAAAAATACGCGCAAAAGACGATTTCCGGCCAACTTCGAAAAAAGTAGTCTTTCCGGCAGACCGCAGTAGTGTATTTCTGTGTACTTTCTCGCAGGGAAACTAATTAGAAGTCAAAGTCATGCTAGGTCCAACAGTTGACCTATCAGCTGCGTTGTTTCAGAAGGATAGGTAGGTTTTTAACTTTATACGTCATAGCCATGCGTCCCGCAGACATAATTATGAGAATGCAAGAAAAGTTAAATCAGTTTTCTATCGTGGTAGAGAGATCTAGTTTCTAAAATATTTTTTGAAAAATAAAAAGCTATCACTAGTGTACTGTAATGATACTCCGCGATGAATAAATAAATTGAAATCTGGCAGTGACAAGCCTGAGAAGTAGAGATTGTTCTTTGATTCTTCTAAGAGGAGCCTGAAAGTGAATGCTCTCAGTATCTACAACGAAAGTTTTCTAAATTTCGGGCGGAAACCTGCGTAAAGGAGTTTTTGACGGTCTTTGAATTTGACAAATTATGAGGGTGAGAGATATACCTGAAAGAAAACGGAAATTCAAAAAACAGCTATTATACAGATCTTTCGAGAATAAGAGAAGTCGATATCGATGTCTGGATAATGGTGACTCGAGTATTTGAATTCCAAAATCCAGCATTCGAATGTATTAGCATTACACGCATTTGCCAAAACATTTGCCTAGGAGAGAGGAAACAGCAGAAAACAAATTCTATAGTTGAGCTGGAATTTTAACAGTCGAATTCGAAGGCAGATATTTAGCCCTAATAAATGCATGAAAACAATCAATATCGGCGCCAAACCTCCCACTCGACATTAAGTAAAACGAAAATAAATAAGCAACCCATCGCAGAATACTGGTACATACCAACTTTGAGGTACGAGAAGTCCGGGAGTCGAAATCTCCAAAGATACAACTGTGAAAGCGGCTTCCTCTACTGCGAGGTTTATATTTTGGGATTAAGGCTTGAGAATGTACAAAAGTCTACCACGTACACGCGCACACCAAATTCAAGGCCAAACGCACGCGCGCGCGTCTGACTCTCCAAAAGGGCAGATTAGAGGGGAAAGAGTTTCGCTTTCTCCTTTGGAGTCCGTACGCTCATATCTGTTGAACGCTTGTATCTTTGGAGCTTGCATCTTTGTAATTGAGTGTACTTAATTGATTCGAATAAATGACTGATGCACAAATTTTGCTTCTTCATTCGAAAAAAAAGTTTATAATAATGTAAAAATAATGAATATAAGTAATTTTTTTGCAGAAATTTTTGCCATTAATAAAGCCTAAGTTTTTATATTTAGTCTAATCTAAAACCTTTTGCAGGCGACTTTACGGTGTTATATTTTTGAACAATCTTTTTTTTTACAGAGTCAAGTCCACGACCGGCGAATCCAAATGAGGGAACTGATCACCCAGGTACAAATTCTTATTTTCATTCACAAATTATCCATTGGCGGGGAAATAGAACCTTTATATACCCCTCCTCAAATATCCTCTGGGGGTGCCCCTGGGGTTATTTATAACGCAGTGTACACATTGTCGCTAACAATAAGATATATCTGTAACGAGAAATAAGTTTTCGGTAACGAAGGTCATTTTTAGAGGTTTTTAAAAAGTTTATATTTTAACTGGAATGGAGAGCTGTCAGGCATTTTAGGGTCATTTTAACTAGAGACAGAAATAATCTTAGACGGCAACGGGCATGCACTCCAGAGACTGGTCACAAAATAATTTAGAAGGGTCCTTCAAAAATCTCATGGTGGCAGGCAGACACTATGACGGCTCGTAATTCAAATGTATAATAATTGAATCGCAACTAGGGCTTGGTTGCTGATAATTAAAATAACTGCACCAAAAGCGCAACTGTTGAATCTGATGACGTTACCGGAAACATGTACTAGACACAGCAGTTTCATAAACGAAGGACGAACTCAGATCCCTTGATATCGGGATACGAAATGTTATCCACATAAAAAATGAAACTTAAAACTTCTGTTCCGCAACTATACATCTCAAGCTTTCCAAGTGGTCATGGCGTAAAGCGTCTTGAATGACTTCATAAAAGGTTTATTCTGGGTACAGCTTATACAGTACAATACTAGCATAAAGAAGTGGGCGAGGAGCACATCGGTAAACAGCAGAGGAGGTGTCTCTGAAAAAAATATGAAGGATGAGTCGATATTAGCCAACAATAGCTTTCCTCAAATCACCTGGATGGAAATCCGTCATGGAGAAATATATTTTATTATGTCAATAGGGTGTCCAATTTGCTACTAAACCATATGTGCGCCAACCCATCGCAGGTCCAGATTCTGATTTTTATTTGCAGGTTTTCATGTCAAGGGGGGAGTGCGAACTTTATAAAGCCAATCCCCCTCTAAACTCCTCTCAGTATACCTCTAGAGTCTTTTACACAATATTTACTGTCAGTAAAGTGCCTAGTGATGCACATTAACATTAGCCAACCTTACGTGAATTCTTAGTACACTCACGTTTTTTCATACGATGAAAATTTGTTGGGATTAGAAAAACAGTTGTATCTTTAATCATTGAAACATTAGCCTTTTTCTCGCTCTAATAAAAAAAGTTTGGCAAATTCCTGCGCATCCAAAATTCTTAGTGAGAAATTGTTCTGTGTGGATTAAAAGGATTCTATTTTTTTACAGCAATAAGTTCACTAGCGGAAAGATTACGGCGTAACATTTATGACAACGACTACGGTTCTTCAAACGCAGCTCATAACATGAAAAGTGGACAACAAGGCAGCACAGGTTCGGAATACAGTTTTTATTCTCAGCTTTTTAAAAAGAGGGGAAATGTGATCTTACAATCCAACACCTTGAACAGAATCCTAATCCGACGATGCGTTGTTTCATAAATTATTTACTCGGAGTAAAGCTTATCGGTGCACCTGTATACATTAAAAGATGTTGCTATAATTCTTATTAGAAAACCTTTTTTTTTACTAAACGAAAAATTATTTGGATTTGAAAGAGGAACTCAAAAATATTTAAAGCAAGAATTACATTCAATGCTTAGCGCCCATATACGTTTGCGATCTTGGGTACATGATAGCATCTACAAGCTTTAATTAAATTTATTTAATAATTATATCATAAGCTTATTGTAGCTCCAAATACAAAATTTTTCCAAAATACTTCGTATCCGCTATTCTTAGTGGAAAGTTTTACATTGTAGATTTAAAGGTTGCTAATTTATTGTTTAAGGATTGGCTCCACAGTCTTCAAGTTTATTTGCGCGACCTCTGTTTCCCACCTTGCAAAACCAACGACCTGCCACCAGGATATCTCAACAACAACACTTTACAGGTCCTGGTTCTAATTATTATTCTCAGCTTGCCAAGTGTAGTTTGAAATGTGAACTGTACATCCGCCTCCCCTAAGTATTATATTAATACACCTCTGAAGTGTTTTAGAAAGTATTTAATCAAAGTAAAGTGCATAGGGTCCCATTTTCACATCAGCAGACCTTAGACAAATTTTAAGGGGCAGCATATACTACGCGGAAATTTTTTTCTACTTTTTGCCTCCCCCAGTCCCTTCATGGTAAAGCTTAGACTTTTGATGACCCCCTTTCTTCCCTTCATACATACTTCTCGTGGACTTATTTTATACATAATTAATTTAGATTTTCAGGGAATTATAAAACTACGAAACCAAAAGAAACTGTGCCTTGGCCCAACGTTTTTTTCTTTATTAAACCTTATGATACAAAATAGAAAGTGCAAAAAATTAATAGAAGCTTATGTTGTATAGCACGTGTTTTCCACCTAAAATAATTTTTTTACTATATATATATATATATTTTTATTTATTTATTGTAAATCTTAGGTGAATCGAATTGAATATCAAGATTTCTCTTCACAATTAGCTACACAATAGAAATAATATTTTTTTTAAATCACACGCGTGCAAAATCATTTTTTGGGACTTTTTGAATCCAATTATGAGTTTTGCGCAGATTTGTTCATACAAATTGTTTCTGACAAATGAAATAATATTTTTCACAGATGATTAGAAGTTTACATAGATTTCTAAAACATTTTATGGTTTTTTAGCAATTTTATTTTCAATAAGAGTTCGAAACTGACGGGTTTCCCGATTTTTTCAACTTACTTTTAACTTTTTGATACGATCGAAGCAACAATAAATTCAATTTTCATGGAAATAAGTTCTTTAGATAATTATTATATATGGGTCCTTCCAGTCAACCGGATCGGAGCTGCCGCTAAAATTTTACGTGAAAAAATAATATAGCTAAGGGCTTATTTTAAAGCTTGGACACAAAACGAAAAAAAGCCTTATGCGCCTTCACAAAAAAGGAAGATGGTAGCATCAATATGGGGGCCATAAACTCAGAAATTTCAGTAAATGAAACAAATTAGTGCATTCACCAAACTTTGAAGCGATACAAAAGTATGTATGAGGGCTCATTTTGAGGCTGGATCTTTTTTCTACAAAATAACGTATGCGCCTTTACAAAAATCAAGATAACTGCATCAATATGGCAGCCTAAAACTAAACAAATTTTTATGAATCACAAGAAACTTCAGACATAGAGTCCTTCAACACAGGCATTTGTACTTAAATTCTTTCAAAGGATGCTACTGTAAGTAGTAATCAATAATCTAATAAAATAAATTTTAAATTACAAAGTGGCAGATCCAATATGGTGGACTTTTCCCAGAACTCGATTTAAATTCTTTCACGAACACCCTATATGTTTGAAAATAGATTGGCAGGGATTTGAAATGTCGCTTATTTCAAATCTGATGTAAAAGATTCTATATCATAAAATAGTGCACCCAAGATGGCGAATAAGTGGCCGAGATTTGAATCGAATTTGTTAAGGAACACTGAAACGGTTTGAAAATGAATTTTTGTTGGTTTTACAGATTTTTAGTTACGAATCAGCTGTGACAAATTCAATATAGCGATCTAATGTTCGCTATATTGAACTTCGAAAGTTCATTAGGATGATTTTTGAGATCGCTTTCAAAAATCTAGTGTGAGAAATTTGAGAATTTAATGCTGCATAATAATTATATCATCTTTTGCATCGGAGTATCTCTTTAATGTTAGTTCATTACCGGAAGTTGGAATAATGCATGATTGATCTGAATATTTTTACAGCAAGTGGTTTAGGGAATCTCTTATTCTGTCTCTAGAGTAACTTCTCATGATCCTTATTGGTATAATGGGAGAATTGTATGAGATTAAATTTTTTCTTGGCGCATGCGAAGAGAGAAGTCGAATCTGAAATAGCATTTCGGGGTTCTGCTTGCAAACTATATCGAGTCGCTTCACATTCCGGGTCTTCTTCAAGGCCACCGCAAACGCATTTTCCAGTTGACGTGGCATAGCAATGCCATTCCGCTTCGGTATTAAAGTCAGCTTTATGATTCATAAGATGCATCATTTTAGTTATATCATGAATTGTACAATTTGACAGTAAAATTATGCTATGATGTATTAACTCCTCGCCAGAGCGATAGTAAAATACAACAGTAAATCATTATTATGATGGAAGGGCTGCGCTGCATTCTGAAAAACGTACGGATAATTTTCCGTGAAATCACAGTGTAACAATACTTTATCTTCTTTACAATTTTCCTACTTGTCAGATAAAAATTTATATTGTTCTTTTGAAATAAAACTGTAAGTTATGAGGACTTTCAAACCTTGACACAATTCTTCCACGAATTCATCCATAGGAACACATTGTTGCTCAAGGGTACATCGATCGGTAGATGACCAAGTACTATATATTAACTGTTGTATGCTATTTTGTTCTAACAATTT
Organism: Belonocnema kinseyi; assembly: GCF_010883055.1. Taxonomy (NCBI): domain Eukaryota; kingdom Metazoa; phylum Arthropoda; class Insecta; order Hymenoptera; family Cynipidae; genus Belonocnema; species Belonocnema kinseyi. The sequence continues at coordinate 120,172,456 of NC_046659.1, read as the reverse complement.
CAGAATAATGTCGGAAAGCTTCTCCAAATCAGGGAATTTCTTACATTTTAGCAACTGACAAGCAATTGTAGGCTTTTTACAGAGAACTATTTAAATACAATCTTTTTAGTCACCTAAAACAATTTCATTCAAATTTCGACCACTTATTCGCCATCTTCAGTGCACTATTTTATGATATAGAATCTTTTACATCAAATTTGAAATAAGTGAAAGAGTCTTAGTGTGAGCTTTGTTATGATTTATAAATTTTTTTATAGTTTTTGGCTGTCATATTAATTCGGCCATCTTGATTTGTATAAAGTCGCATGAGTTATTTTGTAGAAAAAAGACCCGGCCTCAAAATGAGCCCTTATACATACTTTTATATCGCTTTAAAGTTTGGTGACTGCACTAATTTGGTTCATTTCCAGAAATTCCTGAGCTTTTGCTTGCTATATTGATGCCAACATCTTGATTTTCGGAAAGGCGCATACGCTATTTTGTAGGAAAGAGATTTAGCCTCAATATGAGCCCTCATACATATTTTTCACAGCTTCAAAGGATTTTTAATTATAATCAAATAATAAAAAAACAAGGTCGAAAATAATTTTTCTAAGAATCTTTATTTTTGTGAATATATTTTTGTGGATCATTTTAATCATTTTAATTTTCCTTTGAGTAAAAAAATCAATTATTATGATTTTATTAAACTTTCACTTGGATCTACCATCTGCCAGCCCCCCGGGTTTTTAGTCGCTCGCTTTCTGATAGTCCAGATAGTTTTTTACAATGCGACAGGTGTTTAATAAAACCGCCTTTTGAGCTTCTGAGAACACCCTACTGACTCCTAAATGTTCAAAATGCTAAGTGTATCTCGCGTGCACTTTGCTTGTAGCCTAAATCACAATAAGATGAATAGATGCGTGATAAACATTCCTCTATATGGCCTTCACTTCATGCCTTAACTCGCTATACTTGTGGATCTTATTTGTAGAAGTTGAATGAAAATTTCGTTTAAGTGGACAAGCAAGTCGATTTGCCTAGATGTAGTGATCCGTTTAAATAGTAAGATCCCAGTATAAACTATAGTAATCGCTTTTTGAAACCGGCATTGGCATGTATCTATAGAAAGGCATTCATTCTTTTTAGGGTTCAGGGCTTAGGGCAAGTTGTAGATGTATAATGTCCGCAACATCATTATGTCTGTGCATATATTCTTTCTGAGCCTTGACGCGACAGCCATCAATATTACCCTCGATGGATTCGTTGATATCTCCACATAATTCGCACCATTCAACCACGTCTGGATGTATCACGTGTTTGTGATAATTCATGATACTGACAACATTTTCCTATATCGCAAAGACAAATCCTATTGGCTTTGGATACAGAATACCCTTTCTTAGCGAAATATTGGATGCCTCACTATCTAGTTCATGTTATTCTAACGTTTTTGGGTGCTCACCGTAGATAGTTTTCGGTCTGTATTGTATTTTCGATTCCTCTATAGTTTCTTCCCTTTTATTCAAGGCGCTATCTAGGGGAAAATTTAAGGGCGCATAGTTAAGATTCACTTCACAGATGTCGTGGTAAAACTACCTTTTCAATCGCCGAATTTCTGTGATACATTCAGTGCTTGTCACTTCTAAGCGAAATCAAAATTTAACGATAATTTTACCTCGATGAGGTCGCATTCAATTCTTAAACAAGAATTAAGACACTGAAAATTGTTTCTGACATAAATTACCCTGCTGCCTCGACAGATACTGTAAAGATGACAACTGCCCCAAAAGGGAATGTGTAGAATGATTTTTTCTCAAATTTGTTGAGCTAGCGAAGCCAGCGAAGGTGCGCCGCCTTGCACGTGAGCGTGAGGGCGAAGGTCGAAGCCATAGTGTATCTGTTTCTCTTTTGAAACAAAATGCAACAAAGACTCTAGTGCTTTTTGCTACATATGTAGTAAATACTAGATTCCAACAGATCGCAGAATAATTTCTGTGAACATTGAAAAAATGTATCAGGAACGTTTTGGCCTTAAAATAACGTACGAAAAATGGATGCCACACAAAATATGTACAGCTTGTTCTACGATGTTATATCGTTGGAATTGAAGCAGACATTCTGAGAACATGAAATATAACAAACCTACGTTGTGAAAGAAGCTATTGAATCAAAATTGTTGTTACTTTTGTATAGATGACGTTACAGGGTTCAAGAAGTAAAAAAAAGAAGCAAAGCTTTGTTTATACCAATGTTATAACAGTAAAAAACCCACAAAGATCGTACTACAATGAGAGGAATTTTGATGTAAGAAATTTATTCCGATGAAATAAGGAAAAACATTGAATACTAAGAAGAAATTGCTTCCGATGAATATAGTGATGAATCGGAGCATCCCGAAAATGACGACAATTACACCCCAGGTAAAGGCAAGGATAATATTTTTCAAGTTACGTCGTAGTAGAAACTGAATGACTTGGTGAGAGGCGTAGGGTTGCCAAAAGATGGTGTAGAAATTCTGACATCGTTTATAAAAAAAAGTTATCTAAAAAAGATGTGAGAGTTGATTATTTTCAATATAGAGATGTAAAATTTAGAAAATACGTCACAAAAATAGACGACTCATCGCTACTGTATTGTAGCGATGTGTAAGGTTTATTTATTCACAACGCCAATAAGTTCACTCCTATAACGATAGCTTATTTGACTGTACTAACAAAGAATATCCAGCATGAATTTTATTCGAGCTAGGTTTTTGAAAATATTAAGCCAACTCAATTAGTCAATCCAGACAGAGTACTTTCACCTGCTCTACGTGTTAAATTTTGTCTCATGGAGCAATCTGTGAAGGCTCTAAACAAGGAAAGAAAATAGGTCGAATATTTAGAGCAAAAATTTCCACATATTGCAGGCGCACTGCTGGTTCTTCGCTTATTGTGAATTATCTTTTGTTAAAGCTCAAACTGCTTTAACGGGCACATTCTCATCACGTATTTCGTGCTTCGCATATAAGTTTATTTCTGAAATTTCATATTCTTATAAATGCATATTATTATAATTTATAACTTACGTTGGTATTAAAACAGAAGTGATTTCATTCTTCCGTTAAAAAAAGGCATATTAAAAAAAACAATTGGTATTAAACATTTTATTGCAACTTTTATCGTTTTTCCATAAAATGAATTTGCTCATACATGTATAATAAATATATATATATATATATTTTTTTTAAATGCATTTTCATATTTGAGAATCTTTACAATAATGTGGAAAATGTTGAATGAAAAAATGTAGTTTTTGGATTTTTCATTATTTTGTATGCTGTCGAAATTTGAATTTTGGATTTTTCATGAAAATTAAAAAAATTATTACAATAATCTTGCAGGGAATTCAGAAATAAAACATTTTCTTTTCTTGTCTTTTTTCACATCGTCCGTTTTTTGGCCTAAAAGGCTTATTTTCGTGTGTTGTTTTTTAATTTCGTTAATGCTTCATCTCTTGTATTTTTTGTTTTTATACAAAAAGTGATGAGGATAACTTGTTCAACTGTTTGAATACTACAAACATCCGTACAAAAAATTTTGATTTTTGAAAAGAGTGGTCTCAAAAATATTCAAAATGTGCCTACTTTTTGAATTTTCATCTAAAATGGCTATCTAACGAACTAGGCCTTTACTTTAGGACACTCAACCAGTTCACCAAAGGTTAATCTAATAGATTATTTTTTCAAAAGTGATCGTGTTTACAGACAGACATGCATACAGACAGCATACAGCCAGACACATTCGTAAAAACCTGTTTTTCGGACAGGGGTTGTCTGAAAACGTGGAATACTTTTCAATGAATTTTGGGAATTATAGTGAGGAGCAGGGAGATAGATTCCATTAAGACATACATGACATGGAACTTAGATATCAGGGAAGGTGGGATGTGAATACTTTAGCCGATTTAGTTTAGCAGTTGGGTATTGCAAAGAGATGTTGATCAAAAAAAGGTTAAACGTCGCAGAAACCCCCTGCATAGGTCCTTCAACAGTACAAGAACAAGATATCATAAAAAGAATTAAAGAAAATTTTCTTTCACGTGTGAGGGATCCTGAAAAAATAAAATCGCTTTGCTTTCTAGGTGCTTTTATAATCGTTTTAACTTTCATTGTTTTTTTGAGGTTAATGTTTATTGGGGACAAAATGCGAACTGACCGAGTCAAACTAACCCTGTATTCGGATTCAGCGACCCCAAAAACATATAGAAATGTTTATCTTATCTTTTGGACTAGACTTTTGTTCATGTATCTCTGTAATTAATCCGAGTCTCGTAGAGGAGACAGTCGTTAGGCTAGTCTTAACTATTATAAGCTGAATAACCTTCGATTCAAGAATACTCAGATATTTATATGAATCGCCGGCACCCATTGCCTGGATATCATTTTAGTATCAGATGTTGGTGTTCAAGGATCTTCTGAAAACACTTTGCCAACACAGGGTGCACACTTGTCAGGTACTTGTTCCAGAAGTTATGCACCATGTCCGGTCCTGGAGCTTTCAAGTTACTTGCCTTTTTCAAGACCGCTGAAACATCCAGAACTTTGATGTTTGTTAGTTGCATTTCTGGGCTATTGCGTGCCCTTGCTTTCTCCAGTTTGAAACACACAGTGTTCAAATTGCATCTTTTAGTATGTCCCCAAAGTCTGGTGGTAAGAACATATAATCTTAGCCGCTGGGAGACAATAATTACATCTAATATTGTTGATGTAAATATTTTGATGTGCCGAGGTTGGGTGATTTTAGTAAAAAGGTTTATTAGCTTTCTGGTTCTATTTCCTTTTTTATATTGAGGTAATCGACCCAATTTACACCTTACTTTGCCTACATCCATATCCAATCCGGTCTCCCACGGTGACTCTTGATCCCTTGTTGGGACCAAAACTACATTTGAAGGCCTAGTTTTGCAGCTCAACGTTCTAACGGTTGCCACAGCTGCACACTATTTAAGATTTTGCACCTCTAACGCAGTTTATGTTGCGTTCAAATCTGTAGATAAAACCTTGCTTAAGGTGATGTAGTTTTGTAAATTTTACGATTTGTTTCGCGATTGAAATTATAGCCGCGATTATGTGTGCGATTGTGGCCGCTTTGACCAGCTCTCCAGAGGTGTAGCAAAAGGCTTCTTCGATGTCCATTTAGGTTCCAATTGTGAGGTCTTCATTCTTTATTTGTCCTTTAATTAGGTTAACTGCTCTATTTAGGGCCGTCTCATTCGAGAGACCAGCCCAATAGACGTGTTGTTGCTTTTAAAGTGGCCTACATGTCAAGACCTTATCGCGGATATAACTGTCGGCGACTCATTGAACTGTATTTAATAAGAAAGGCGTGAGGCTGGTGATACGGAAATTCTTTGGGTAAATTATAACCGATCCTGCCTGCTTTGGGAATGAAGACTGATCTCGCATTCATTCATGCCGTCGGAACATAACCAAATGTCAGACTAGCATTAGAAAGTCTCACAATCGGCCCTATAATGATCTTACCAGCCCTGTGTAAGAAGACTGGATATATGCTAACCGGACCAGGAGACTTTCAAGGACAGAAGGATGTCAGCGCTCACCTGACCCTGGCTGAGGTAACAATCTAGTTGGCTAGCCGCCACATCGGGCCTAGTTGGGCCACAGATAGCTTTGATTGCGATGGGAATGTCGCCTTCTTTTCTTCGAACCTTATAAAGCCCGGAAAATGTGCTATTATTAGGTCAGCCAAGGTATTCTCCTCAGAATCTGAGTGTCCCCCACCGCTCCATTTCAGAGTGCGTATTGTGGTTCTATATTAATTTCTCATCGTCATGAAGGAGGTCCATAGTTCCTTCGTTTTGCCAGTACTGACACGTCTGAACCTTTTGCTGTTTTCCTTGTGAATTTCTTCGAGTTTCTCATTCCACTATTGTGTCTCCCAAGCCTTTCGGACTTCTGAAGGTCAACAATTACTTTCAGTAGAGTGATTTCAATGACTTTTCCCTGACCGAGTTACGTAACGTCAGGGTGTTCCCCGTATTAAGAATATCTGAATAAGTGGTGAGTAGGAATCAAAGTAGATCATCACTGCTTGATTTGATGTCCATGCTGCCCCACAAAGTATGGTGAGAGTTAGCAACGTACCTTAGCAAAAAAGTATTCTTGCTGTATTCCACCATTGTACGAGGGTAGTTCAATAAGTCCTTAGAATGACCAACATATGGCGCGCGAATCGCTCCAAATCATCTGTTTTCAGTCAGCACCACTCCCGACTAGATA
>NC_046659.1:120163253-120166094 GCF_010883055.1 Belonocnema kinseyi | reverse complement strand
CATCACGACAACGCCCGAGTTCACACATGCTTCGTTTCAATGGCTAAAATTGAAGAACTAAAATTCGAATTGGTCGAATACCCACCGTATTCACCAGATTTATCCCTCAGTGACTTTTTCTTATTTCCAAACTTGAAAAAATGGCTCGGTGGACAGAGATTTCCAGACAACGAAAACGTCATTGCCTCTGTAAGTGCTTATTTTGAGGAAATTTTGAAAACGCACCTTTCTGAAGGATTAAAAAAACTTGAAAAGCGATAGATCAAGTGTATAGAGCTCCAAGGAGATTATGTTGAAAAATAAAAAAACATTTACCCAAAAAAAATTGTTTTTATACTTCATTCTAAGGACTTATTGAACCACCCTCGTATGTACCTCTACTGGTGAATTGGTATCGATGTCATATGGAAAGTAAGTCAATTTCATAACTAGCCTTCATGACAGTCATGGCCCTCTGCAAAACTGCAGATGCGCCTTTGCTCTGACACAAGTTAATTTGTGTAATAGTTATACTGGGAGAATTTATTTAGGCCTGCTCCCGATCTTCCTGTACACCTACAGCTTTTCCTGCCTCTGGCTGGCAACCATCAATTTGACCTTTTTGAAGTGGTAGAAGGGTGTGTTATCAAGGACCGCAAGAGCTCTCACCTGTGGCTCAGGAATTTGCACAACCATCTTTTGGAGCAACTCAACTCTACCACCTTAAGAGGTGCACATTTCCAAGACCTTGTCTAGATAGCTCGTATCCGTTACTATCATTGTCAAGTGGTAAACCCTTTGAGCGGCTGTCAATATGGCCCTCGACGACTCTCTTTTCGTCGCCTGCTGGGCTGCCTTGTCCCTCTTCACAGGCTTCAGAGCTGGTTATCGGCGTTGTAGTCGCCGACATTCCAGGTACCGCAGCTACTTGATTAGCCTGCTGCGCTCAACTCTACAGGCTCATTCTCAAGGAACCGTTGTCCATCTGGATTATGGCTTTTGCTCCCTTCTCCAACTGTCCACGTGCTATATGAATCACCTTTTAGTAGACATTTGGTTTTATGATAAAGAATTGTAGGGCTTTCCTGGGCGCGACGGTTAATTATTCTCATTTTTTTAGACAAGAGGCTTCAAAGAAGGCTACACTAGTACCCTTCAAAACGCCATTGATGTCCAAATGATTCCAGGTTAGCTTTGCATTGTTTTCGTGGGGTAAACATGTGGAGTTTCGAGTCCAGTAAAGAGAATTTGCGGCAGCTACTTCTTTTCTTGTTTAATAAAAATGAAAGAAAGAGTTTTTTTTGCATCAAATTGTGACTGAAGATGAAAAATGGATATATTTTTCTAATCTGAAACGCAGAAAGTCATGCGTTGACCCAGGACGAGCATTAAGATCGACATCAAGATTGAATCGCTTTAAAAAGAAGACAATGCTTTGCATTTGGTGGGATTGGAAGGGTGTGGTGCACTACGAATTTTTAAACCCAGGCGAAAATGTTAACACCGTTTGCTACCGTAAATCCTTGCCCCACCTGCCACCGTGCGAAGATATCCAGAAATGGGTTGATAAATGGAACATTCAAAGGATGAACGTGTTTTCTAGAAGTGCATCCACAGCTTATCAGAGGGATGCAAAAATATGTAGATTTTAGCGGTACATATATTGAATAAACCACTTTTCAACTTGTTGCCAAGAAACGTCAGTTTTTAATAGTTTTAATCAAGAGTTATTAACCGCCACCGCTGGTAGAACATAAACATTTTGCGGAAATAATTTTACAGGAAATATGTATGCTCATGATACCATGATGCTTGCACAACAACATAACGCAGGTTCGGATGGTCGAAGGGACATGTTAAAGAGAAAATATTTTCAATAGGATAAAATGGTTGTGATTAAGTAGAAAAAATCAAAATTGAAGATCTAATTATCTAGAATCAGGTGTTTTAAGAAATTTTGATTTTTCTCGCTTCATACAGAACATTTTAATGGTTACTTATTTTTTACAGGATACCCGTACAGCAATAATGCCATGATGCATATACAACCACACAGCACAGGTTTGGATTATAATTTTATTCTCAGCATCGTAATTGATGGGGCGAACCCACAGATATCTCTGGAATCTCCCAGCACACAGTTGGGCGAAAGAAACGTCCGTGGACAATTTAATTTTGAGAAAATGATTATTTTCCGATTTTAACTTCTTTTTTTAATAAAAGCTTGAAAAATTACGAAAACGAAATTAAAATTTTGACCTTCGAAGTATACTGTTTTTGATATATGCTTTGATTCAATAAAAAATAGCTCGACGACTAAAAGCAGCTATTAACAAAAAATGTACAAGAGCACTGCAAATTTGAGAAAATTCATTTGAATTGTTATAAGCAAATAAGTGAATAAAATAATTTTTTGGGGATTGCCGCATATTCGACACTTAATATGCACTAAGTTTGAAACGCTTATTGACAAAAATAATTTTGTAGTTTAATTGTTAAAGCTAAGGAATAATTTATTATTTTGAAACAATTTTTATAAACAAATATGCATATCAGGTATTTATGATGGAATGAAGTTTTTTTATGAAATCGATAATTTGTTATTTGGAAATAAAACTTAGGTATTATATTTGGTCACCAAATAAAAATTAATAATTATTTAAACTGCCTTAATTAACAAATTCACTAATTCGCTACTTTTGGTGGTAAAACATTGATTTTTTCGGTGAAACTGCACCAAACTCTCGTTTTCAGTCAAGAGTCGGGGATTGCCTTCAAATAACATTGGACTAATTTCGGGGGGATCGAAACGTAAACATTCATGGCCACCTTACTCGTTTTCAATTGGAATCTCCCTCACAC